>NW_005802976.1:0-9294 GCF_000240725.1 Microchloropsis gaditana
GAGGGAAGAGCTTGCAGGGGGGGGGGCGGGTGTTGATGCTCGCGGTGCTGCAGCAGACGGCGGGGCTTGGTCGGACGCCTGGGTCGTGCCAGTTGATGCACCGAAAGCGGGTAGGGCGCCTGTTGCATGGCGAGTCCCAAACATGGAGCCTGAGCCGAATCCAGACGTGCTTGACGCAGGGGTTGAGAAGGTGGTGCTCGGGGCCGGTGCCGGGGCAGCTTGGTTTCCAAATTGAAACCCTCCACCTGTGGACGCCGAGGTGGTCGAGGCACCCACGCCGAAGTTGTTGGCATTCGAGGCCGGTGTGCCCGTGGCATGCGTGGAGCCCCCGAATACAGCGTTGCTGGTGGGGGCAGGTGCAGGGGTCGAGGTGGTGGCGAAGGGACTTGGGGTTGTAAGGGCGCCGAATCCGCTTGACGGTGTGGGTGCAGGAGCCATAGAGAAAGGGTTTGCGACAATCCCGCCAACCGGGGCCGTAGCAGGCGCAACGGCACCGGAGATGGAAGGGGTAGGAGAGCTGAAAGTCGTGCTACCTCCTCCAAAGAGGCCGGCGGATGCTGGTTTGCTGGGGATGTTGGCATCGCCCGTGGAGGTCGAACCGAACGCGGTAGACGTACGATTGCTTGTATCCGGGGTCTTTACCGTGCTGCCAAACCCTCCAAATCCAGGCGTTGCGGGCGCTGTCCCTGCATTGGACACATTAAATCCAGAGGCAGGGGTCGGAACGCCAGGTTGGGAGAAACTAAATGCACCTGGTTTAGGTGCCCCAGCATTTGGGTCGTTGGTCCCTGTCCCCGAGCTGCTTCCACCAAATGAAAAAGACATGGATGCACGATACGAGATTACAAGCAGCCCTGTTATGATGTGCAGCTGATGGTATGAAAATGAAGACATGATTATCGAGAAAAACATCATGTGTTCTCTTTTTTTTCGCTTCGTTTGTTTTGGAGCAGCTATCGCTGCTCTGGTGCGTGTCTGGCGGCGGCGACGCGTACATACGCAGCGGGAGGCTAAAATACTACGTTGAACACATTTGCAATGTTGACCACCGTGTGCGCAACATTTTGGCCGGCACAATTTGAAAAACTGCATACTTAAGCCACATCTCACCGCGGTATTGTGAACAGAAATCGAACGCAGGGGCTCCATCTCCTCCCATCTCACGGCCAACGGTCAACCCCCCCCCTATCCCTATACCGTGTGTCGAGAGTCGACACCATTGCGCCCTCACGAGAACTTTAAAATGGTGGGTTTGACGAAGAGGAAGGTGCAACTGGGTCGTCGAGATTTTGAAGGGGGTGGGGGGACGGAGCGGAGCCTTGGGCAGAATACAGAAACCTTGCAGAAGCAGCTCTATAGACACTACAACGAGACAAGCCACCTGAACGTGCAATGGCGTGTAAGTGACCCGAAACCATCCTCGTCGCTGCGAATGAGAGATTGATGTAAGATTCTTATTTTTTCGTCCCCTTTTTTCCGGCAGCACTCCCTCACGCGCATCTCCCTGGGCTTATCCGCAATCTTGACGTATCGGATGTACCGTCAATGGGGAGATACATCGACGACAAATGCAAACACGTCGTCTTCCTGGCCCAGTTTCCTACAGATGCATGGCGTTGAGTTTTTAGGCGTCATATCCGGGCTGGCCATAGCCCATTACATCCATTCGCCCCTCCCACTGACAGGAGGGTCCTATGTCCTTCCCTGGTCGTTTTATGCGGCTTTCCTCTGCGCGTGTTTAGAAATCTTTGCTTTCTACCGGCACGTAGTCTCCAATCCAGAATACACTTTACACATAGACGCCACCTTGCCGATGGGTGCTTTGTTTTTCCTCTTTGTCTGGGGTGCTGACCTGATGATGGGCCGCAGTCAACGGGAAGCGAGGCTGGGCTTGGAGGCTAGCCAGCGCCTGGGCGAGACCGTCGCTCCTCATCGAATGAAAAGGGAATAAATATTATGGACGTGGTAAAATGTGTGGGGTAACAGATCGGCATAGAAGAACAGGCAGATTAAGTGATGCGCACAGCAATGTTCAAGGCAGATTAAGTAATGCGCACAGCGATGTTCTTCCTCTGAGAAATGCACTTTTGTCTATGTCAGCCTCTCTCCCTCCCAAACCCCCTTTTTTTCTTCAGATGACCATGCCCTTTCCATCTTTTCCTCAATATTACAAGAAGAAAGTACGTACTCTAGATTTCCGCTTAAGTTTTGGGAAGTATGAGGTGCAGCGACTTTATTGGTGCTGAAGGGTCTCTTCGCTGCTGCTTCTCGATGCGTTTTGCACGTCTCATCCCTCTCGATTAAAAGCATGATATGTAAGCACTGAGCACTCTACGAGGAGCTTCAACCATTGAAGTATAGCATCTCAGAATGCGTCGATTGTCGGGCGAAAAGCGTGGGAGTGAGGACAAGATGGGTAGTACAATCGGAACGTATTTCTGTCGCAGAATCACTGTGACAAGTCTCCGCTCCCAAAAACAAGAAGACACATCTTACGCCTAACAAACCGATGGTAACCAGCCAACCGACCATTTGTCAATGAGTGAGGGCAGCTTGAGGAAGTGGACTGCGTGGTGGTGCTGCTTTGTGTGTGATTTTTAGGGGTGTGGCTGTTGCGCCCATTGGCAGGGACCCGACCTCGGCAGCAGCCTCCTCTCCCACGACCGCTATTTGGTTTGCGATGAATCTCACAACATTTTCCTTCCCAGTCGCGTTCTCCATTAAGACCCGCGCCATCCGACAACCCATGTCGTCCCACGAGAAGAAGGAGACGGCAAAGTTGCTGTCGTTGTCGCCCAAAAAAATGTCCGGCTATGGCAGTACGCCTGTGGCATCTCCACGCTCGCTCACTCCTACGCCTCGCTCCAGAGAGGAAGGTGAGTTTTTCATGGCATTGACGAAGACCACCACCACCAGTCGCATCCGTATTGCGAACCTTTGCTGTAGCATGGAAACAAAGCTGGTGAAGGAGCTGCTGAAGCCGCTGAAAGGGGTGCTGGACGTGAAGGTGTCAGAAGTCGGCCGCATTGCGATCGTCCGTCATACCGAGGCCGTCTCAGCCACGCTTCTTCTCGCAACCCTGAACGCAGCGCACTTAGGTGCCTCCCTCCAAGACGTCCACTTCAATCACCATGATGAGGATGCGGACGACGACGAAGGTAACGACAGGGGCGGGAGAAGCCAGCGACGCTTGCGGGCTTGCGGTGGCATGGTCCACCCTGACGCGGGCCCATGGACTGCCCTCCTCGTGGCCGCGGTGGGTTGGACGGTCGCCATGCTCAGCTCCCACCTTCATTGGCGACCCCTCGTGCAATACGTCCTGGTTATTCCTTGTGTGCTGGTGGCTTTCTCGCCCTTGGCGTTACCCCTATTGCGGGCGGCGCAGCATCTCCGTGTGGACGTGAACGTCTTGATGAGCTCCGCCGTTATCGGTGCCCTGTGCCTAGGAGACCTGGCCGAGGCCCTGGGAGTGCTGTTGCTGGTGCTGATGGCGGACAGGGTCAGGTGCGCTGCCCTCGATTATGTGGCAGCGCTCTTGGACTCGACCAGCGGACGCCTGATGCACGCGCAAGTCGCCCATGTCCTGTCGTTCGCCGCCGAGAAAGACGGCGGAGAGCCCGGGAAGAAAGGGAAAGACCAGGGCCAGGACGTGGGAGGGAAAAAGCGCCGCGGGGCCGAAGGTGGCTTGCCGACGACGGACGTGCCGGTGACGGAGGTCCGGGTTGGGGACCTCGTCTTGGTACGGGCGGGGGAGCAAGCCCCCGTGGACGGCGTGGTGGTGCACGGGGAGGCGGCCATGGACGAGTCGGCGTTGACGGGGGAGTGCATGCCCGTAGAGAAGAAGGCAGGGGCCCGGGTCGCGGGAGGAAGCATTTGCCAGGCTGGGGCTCTGGAAATTTCCTGCACGGCCCCCGCCTCCCATTCCAGCCTCCGGGTCATCCAGGACATGGTTCACGACATTGCCACCAGCCAAGCTCCTTCCCAAGAAATGCTGGACCGATTCGCGGCCGTCTACACCCCCTTGGTCCTCTTCCTTTCCTTCGGCTTGGCCCTGGCACCGGAGGTCTGGGCTGTCCTACGGGGCAAGCCTGTGGCGGAAGTCGGGCGGCAGCAAGGTCTTTACCGTGGCTTGGAGCTCTTGGTCCTTGCCTGTCCATGTGCCTTGGCCATGGCCACGCCCCTCCCTTTCCTGACTACCCTGGCGGCCTCCGCGGCGCGCGCAGGGGTCTTGTTCAAAAGCGCCACCGCCTTGGAAACCTTGAGTACGGTCCAAGTCCTGGCGTGCGACAAAACCGGTACCTTGACCGAAGGACGGTTCATGGTGAGCGGGCGTTTGACCCTGCACCGAACCGCAAAACACGACCCGGATGTAGTCCGCCTGTTGGCGGCCAGCGTGGAGAGCAACGTGGCCCATCGCTTGTCGGCGGCGGTCGTTTTGGATGCCCTGGGGTGTGTCACGGAAGCCTTTTATTCGAACAAAGAGGACGGGCAAAAGCCGGAGGGGAACCCGGTGCCGAAAAAAAAACTGGCCAAAGTCTCCAAACTCCGCCACATGGAGGGGGTGGGCGTGGAGGGCGAATGCGTCCTGGAGGACTACGAGGAAAGCTTCTTGGTCACGGTCGGAAACCGGGCATTGTTGGACGATGCGGATTTAGACGACCCGGAGGTACAAGCCTTCCTAGAGCGCTACCAGGGCGAAGCCCACTTGTTCGTTTTGGTGGACGGCGTGCCCGAAATGGCCCTGAGTTTGACGGATCGAGTCCGGGCGGAGGCGCCCGCCATGCTTCGGGCCTTGGCAGACGAGTTGCAGGTGGAAAGCACCCTCTTGACCGGTGACTCGGAGGGGGTAGCCAAGGCGTTGCAAGCCAAGGTGGGCCCTGACCTTCTCCCGACGGTGCTGGCGCGCCTGAAACCGAGGGACAAACTGCACTGGATCGAGGAGCGGCAACGCCAGCCCCCGCCAGTGAAGGCAGCCTTCTCGTCGTTGCGCCGTACCTCTGTCTCCAGCTACGTGACCGTATCGGCCTCGGCCACCACGGCGCCTTACCAGCGGATAGACGATGTCAACACCTTGGATCAATTGGAGGGGGCAGCACGAGCGGATAAGTCGGACAAGCGGGATCACTCGGGCACACGGGGAAAAGATGGGAAGCAGTGCATCGTGGCCATGCTGGGAGACGGTGTAAACGACGCGCCCTCCCTCCGCGCGGCCGACGTCGGACTGGCCATGGGAGAGCATGGCATGGCTCTGGCTGTCCAAGCCGCCGATGTGGTGCTGTTGTCGGACGACCTGTCGCGGGTTCCGCAGGCCATTCGTATGTCGCATTTTGTGCGGTGGATTGTTGTGCAGAATCTGTTCCTGGCGCTTGGTTTGAAAATCTTTTTGATGCTTGTGATATTTTCCGGGGAAGGGCGGTTGTGGGAAGCAGTTGCAAGCGACGGGTTAAGTTTAATGGCGGTGATTGTTAATGGCCTGCGGCCGTTGTACGTAGCAGGGAAAATTTTTGAGGACATAGAAGAAGAAGATGTCGTGTAAATTTAAACAATTTGGAGTATGTCGCGTAGGTACATGCCAGATTGCGGGAAAGGAAGAAAGTCACCTTTGTATGTAGTTATTTTCGTTTTAGTTCGACTCTCGTGAGTGGGATAAAGACATGGCATGCGCACGCCTCATGCGAAGCATAAAAAGTATATATTTTTTCCAGATGAAAAAGACACGTCCTTGTGATCAATGGCACAGCAATATGTTTTCAAAGCTCTGTACTCCTGCCTGTCGCGGACTGTAGTACGTCACGCGTAACGGCGTACGTGCCCGTTGAACCTCCCCACTGGATTTTTCCCCGCTCCTTCTTTTATTTCCCACGGGCTTTATTACACGATTATACATGTTTCCTGCCATTTTTCTGATTCACACTGGGTATCATATCTGAATCCTAGGATAAATACGTTTCCGAAATTGAATCACTGGATATTTCCCGCTCCTTCTTAAATTTCCCACGTGCTTTATTACACGATGGTTTATATTTCCTGCCACTTATCTGATTCACACTGGGGATCACATTAAAATCTTATGATAAACACATCTCCTAAACTAGGTAACAGACAACAAAAATTGACTTGGTAACCATGGCCACATTTGCCTCGACGCCGGTCACCACTGGAAAGCAAAGCAAGGCCGGTGGTGAGCGTCAACCTGGTTTGGAGCACGAAATGAACCCTAAACCGGAAGTGATTCGATCAAATTATGAAGGCGCTAATAAATTGGCTGGTACGGTAGCGATTATCACAGGCGCAGATAGTGGGATCGGTCGAGCTGTCGCAGTTCATTTTGCACGGGAGGGGGCCAAAGGCATAACTATTGCCTATTTGGACGAGCACAAAGATGCCCAAGAAACAAAACGCATGGTAGAGGAAGAAGGTAGTCAAGCCATTCTTATTGCAGGAGATGTGGGGGATAATGAACACTGCAAAAGTATTGTCGAGCTGACTTTGAAAACGTTTGGCGAGCTAAGCTGCTTGGTTAACAATGCGGCAGAGCAACACATCTGCAACGACTTCTTGGACATTACGAGAAAGCAGCTCGAGTGTACATTCCGCACAAATATTCTGTCCTATTTCTTCATGGCCCAAGCTGCGCTGCCGCATTTAAAGGCTGGTAGCTCCATCATCAACACAACTAGCGTGACAGCTTACAAAGGAATGCCACAGTTGATCGACTACAGCAGCGCCAAGGGTGCAATCGTCTCGTTCACTCGTTCCCTTGCCATCAATCTCGCCAATAAGGACATCAGGGTGAACGGGGTGGCGCCTGGACCGATTTGGACGCCTCTTATCCCTGCGACGTTCCCTGAGGAGGCGAAAGTAGAAAAATTCGGCCAGGAGGTGCCCATGGAACGCAGTGCTCAGCCCAGCGAGGTGGCCCCCTCTTATGTCTTCCTGGCGAGCCCTGATGGATCGTTTTTCAACGGACAGGTCTTGCATCCCAATGGAGGGACGGTGATTAATGGCTAAGGGGTGGCTGGGTCTAGAGAGGCTCCGATGAATTATGGAGGGGGCTATATATCTACGCTAATACGAATCATAGACAGAGAAGTTGCATTCGAAAATGGAAAGAGGATTTGTTTATTGGGATGGGCGGGCAATGAACTCACACTTAAGACGACTTAAAGACATGAAGACGTGGCATTCGAAAATTAGAAGAGGCAATTTGTAGCGAGCAACCTCACAACCAGGAATTAACTCATGCACAAAAAACAAATTTTGGCATGGCTATGACTTCTTTCTTTGCTTGTCTGTCAACATCGATGAAAAGGGTGGCCATGGTGCATCTGAGGGTGGCGCCGGAGCGCGTCCTTGCAGTGCAAGCGTCGTCCGTACGGTTTCGCCATCCCTTCTGCCACTTTATAACGGGCACGACAGCTTGAATTCGTAATTTGTTAAATTCGTAAGGAAGCGTGCGTGCCAATAGAGCACCAAACGCACCGATTTTACGCCATGCACGTCCACGCAGATGCATTTTGTCCAAGTCTCCGGTCCAAGCCGTAGGCAACCGTGAAAATCGTGATTTGAAGCCGGGATCTCTCTGCCAGCGATTCGGAAGACCGTGCGATCCACCCACTGACATGCCTGCGCGCCAAGGCATTCGCGTCAGGCACTCCAAGCCATCCCTGTGCGGCTCTTTACGGGCCCCGGCATCGGTCTTTCTGTACAGCGCCTGTCTCTTAGGCGATAAAGCGGTCATCCCCTGGATCCGGCAGCCGACATTCCTCCCGCTTTCCCAATATGCTGTACCGGTTCTCAGCTACTGTGTCGTACGCCCCGTCTCGCATCTCCTGTGGTAGAAGCAAGCGCGCAGCTCTTTCCAGCGCCCCACCCAGCAAGGGATGGGGCGCCGCCACTTCGGCAATCCGAATCGCCGCATCAGATTTAGAGAAAAGGCTTTTATCGGCTTCCACCACCAGCATGGATGAAAGGTCATCCGGATCACGGCCGCACACCGTCATGAGCGCACGGCCAAGTTCGCTTTGTAGGGGGGCCACGCGGATTTTCCTGTTCACATCCAGGGCCAGTAGAGTGTCAATGCCACGGTTGCAAAACATGCAAACACCGTCAAAGAGCACGACAGGGCGCAAATCGGCTCCTGCAGTATTCACGGGGAACACCTTGTTGAACGTCTTCTGCGCCTCGTCCATGCTGGGTCTGGGGGACTCGGGCTGACTCTTTGCGCCCGTGGAGCCCGAGCCTGACGACGAGGAAGGGGCGGAAGCAGTGCTAAATCGCGCAGTGCTCCCCTGTGGTATCCATCTGTGACGTGTACATCTTGAAACCAATTTGGTGCTCACTTGGGATCGAAAGACAAATGCGCGCATCCCGAGTAGCTGGAACGCGGCCAGAAGGGTAAAAAAGCCACGCACGCGAGAGGAGACCGCGGGCATGAAAAAAATAAACAATTTGCCGCCGCAGGTCCTTGTAGCAGCACTTTACCACCTCGTGCTGGTCCTTTCCGCCTTTTTCCTGGGCGTGAGAAGTCAGTGTGAGGGCTGAGTCATAGTTTGGAGCAGCGCCGGACATGCCTACCTCTCGTCGCCAAGACCGGTCTCCCAGCGACAACACTTGCACTCCGTTTCAATACCGCACCATTCATTACATGCGCATGCTGGGAATAGTTGACAACCGGCACAGAGTGACGCATTGAAATATGATCCGGCATGCAACATTGGGATGCACGTACTGGTTTCAGGGGATTTGTGACGATCGCTCAGAAGCTATTGCATCGCTTTACAAAACTCCTGAACCTGGTAGTAGATGCCAGCAGCAAAATTCATTTTTCCCCTTTTGCACCTCAGGCGAGGACGATGTCTTCTTCCGAAGACGACAATGAGGGTGGACGCATCCGTTTTACCACAGAAGGAGACTATGAGGACGGGCAGTGGATGGATGACGGAGAGTTTTATGCGCGGGGGGAGGTGAGTGTCGGTGTATAAAGGGCGGTTGGCAGGCATCGGGAGGCAATCTGGCAGTGAAGTTGATGGAGGAAAAAGAAAAATGGACAGAAAATAGAGCAGAAGGCTGCCAACTCCTATGGCAAAGAGGGGTACAGGGTCGTCAGCTTTCATTGTCGGAGTTGTTGGGCTTGATATGTCCTGTGAACTCACCTTTCCAATGTGTTCAGGCCCGGCGAGGAAAGCGCATGACCAAAGAGGAAGCCATATATGGGTACGAAGACAGCGACATAGAAGACGAGGGTAGGGGGCGACGGGGGAAAAAGGTGCGTTGAAAGGAGCAGGAGGGAGG
>NW_005802975.1:0-9274 GCF_000240725.1 Microchloropsis gaditana
CCTTCCTCCCTCCCTCCCTCCCTCCCTTCTTTCCTCCCTCCTTCCTTCTCTTCCGCCTTTCCTACCGCCCTCCCGCCCTCCCTCCCGCCCTTCCTCCCGCCTTCCCTCCCTCCCTCCCTCCCTACCTGTCGCGTGCTCACGTCTGCGTTGCGGGCAATGTCATCTAGCTGCCCCAGGATCGATCCTTTGGCGGAGCGATCAGCCACCTGCAGACCGACCTGAGCGAACGACGGGAAGAGGAACGGGAGGAGGGAGGGGAAGGGGGAGGGAACGCGATCAAGAGGGTGCCACGACGCGTCAGACGTCGAAGGAAAGAGAAGGTGGAGGCCGTCCCCCTCAAGTGCACCATCCCTGCACAAGGACCCGATCAGGCCTCCCTCCCTCGGCCCCTCCCTCGCCCCCTCCCTCCCTTCCCGCCCACCTGAATCTTAAGCACTGTCACGCCAGCCCCGAGCGAGGATGGGGTATCGTCCACGTCATCCCATTGGCTCCCGCCGATCGAGTTCTTGATGGCATTGAAGGCTAGGTCAGAGGAGGGGGACGGGAAGGACAACGGTGAGGACAAGGTAGGAGGGAGGGAGGGAAGAAGGGAGGGAAGGGGAATGGGGGGGGGAAGGAGGGAAGGGAGGAGAACCTACCCACGTATGCCAAGCCCCCCAGGACGAGCACGTCAATGGGCGAGATGCCCGTCCGGTAGGTGACCATCCCACCGCCCTGTTGATGGAACGGGACCGGAGGGACGCGGAGGGGTGAGCACTCTGTTCAGCCTGTCAACGCCGCCCATCGTCAACTTCCCCTCCCTCCTCTTGTCCCCTTTCCTTTAACCCCTGCTCGCTAAGCTCTACTCCTCCCTCTCTTTCCCCTGTACGTACGAATCCAAACGGAGAGAAGGGGGAAAAGCCATAGCCGTACCCCCCGTACGGCAGGACGGGGACGGCCATAGGCACCCGTTCCACGTATCCCCGGGTGGCGGGACCGGGGGAGTAGGAGCGGGAGGGAGGTGCGGAATATCTGCAAAGAACAAGGAAAAGCACGGAAGGAAAGGAAAAAACGTGGGCCATTCAATAGAGGCGCCTGACCGGTTCTATTCTGTCATGGCCCCACTGCCTCTCCCCCTGTCCCTTTCCCCTTCCCCCTAATACGCCCTGCATTTCCTACCCTTTTCTTACCTTCGGGTCTGCGACGGCGCGGATCGGAAACCGCTTCCGCCCACACGTCCACCGCTCCTTTGAGCAGCATCGGCGGCATTGTAAGCACCCAGAGGGGACAAAGCCAACAGGGCAAGGCACACGTTCGGAGCCAGAGAAGGAAGCCAGGCCAGGGCGGATGTGTCTGGTAGAGGCATGAAAGAAATATGCTCAGAGACAGCACAACCTACGATGGGAAATACTTGTGGAAAAGATCAAATTAGGCCCACCTTTCTTCTTGGGCGCCAACGCTTTGCCATCTCCTTTCTTGACGGCGGTCAGGGCAGTAGGAAAATGGCTTTGCCCGTACACACGTTGCGTTGCAATCCTAGAAATGGCTCCAGGCTGCGAGGAGGAGAGCGCGGGCAGAACCGCCGGAGGAAGAAAGAGAGAGGAGGAGGACGGCTGCACTTGAAGGGAAGGAGGGACGAAAGCCATTACTACGTCCCCACAGGCCGCCAAACCGAGTAGCAGGGCTACTGCGCGCATACTGCTTTATTCAATAGTGTACTCAAAAATTCGTGACGATTGTCTGTCTTTTAGGTGTGTCATGGCGTTGCAGTAGCGGTAAGTTGATGATAGCAGCCTTCGCTCCTCGCAACACTCCTTCCGACTCGTTTTAATAACTACATAAACCACAAACCATGGCAGCGCGACCAGGCACGCCAGGTCGGAAGCCTGAGAGAAAATGTCAATTACGTAACTACAACCAACATGCCCTATGAACACTTCTTCTTTTCGGAAAAGCGGGCATGCGGCGCGTGACTCAGCTTGTTATCCACAGGCAGTCGAGGTGGGATCCTATTCCTTCGCTACGCCTTCCGACCAAATAAAGGAACATAATCGCTTCCACCGGGCCCCAGTCCCGACGAGATGAATGCTAAGCATACGACAAGATGTTCGCTCTTGACATTTACCCTGTAACTGTCCCTCTTTCGTGTTAAGGGAGACTTCTGACCTGAAGAAGGTCAGCGTCAACGATGTCGACCTCCCCCCTCCATACACGCCACTGGTTTCCTGACGCGAAGGTTAATACACAAGACTTGTACACAAGGCAGTAGAGTAAGTGGATTTGATTTGCGTTGAACACCTTATGAGATGATGAAAAGTTCTTTAAAGAGAGTTTATCGATGTGTTCGTTGGAATAAAAAGGGGAAAAAAGAAAACGGCAGTCGAGGGACGTCTGCTCTCGGAAAGCCCTGACACTTCTGCCGCCCACCGCCCCTCTTTTCCTTTCCTTCTATGCACCATTTACTCAGCCCCACATAAAATATCCACAATAAAGTTCCGTCATGGACGTGCTAATAATTTTTTTAAGACAATAGTAGTGAGTTGTGATGGTGGATGGAGTTTCTGTGGTCTCCCATTAATCACGAAAGCAAGCGGAACCCAGATTTTACGACCATGCCCGCTCCCCGCCGCGGCTGATTGCCATATACCCCCCCGAGGTCGAAAGAGGTTTTATCCATAGCTTAAAATCATATTTTTTTCCATGAAAGCAAAAGATGAATGCCATATGGAACAAATTCTTGTAATTGGTTGAGTTGCACATAACTTTTGTGCATTCAGAACAGCAAGTGTCGCATTTAGACCAAGTATTATCTTTTACCCCCCGGGCCGAAGCGTCGTCATTGCTTCGTGGTACATGGCTCACTCAAATAATTGGTGACTTTCATCAAAATTACACGGTTTTGGAACCCGCATTTGCAAGAATAGCAGGGAGTTTATGCCAAGGCATTGGTAGGAAGATTTACTTCCGGGCCTCGACTACAGCTATGGAGCCAAGAGAGGAAAGAATTCAGGCATGCCCGTTCGACGAAAGAGATCTGCATATTCTACAAGAAGTCGCATTTGGAGGGCATTCGCCTCGATCAGATGCAGATGGCCACCTTTCTAGCGCGTGGAAAGTAGACTCAAGGCCCTCCCAGCAAACTATCTTGCACCCACAACCCAAGCGAAACATACAGGGAGGGTGCCGCTCCTCATTTCCAGAAGATTCAGGGGTACTGCTTGATCATGAGCAGGACGACTTCTTCATGAATGACGTAAATGGCCAAGGGGACGACTCATTTCTTGCCTACTTGGAGGAAGCAGCGTCGCATCCGCTGCTATCGGCTTCCCCGTGTGAAGGCGTTGCAGCGGCAGAGGATGTAAATATGCCAGATAACATTTGTAACTCGAATCTAAACTTACGTCATTCGGTTGACCAGGTTGTCAATGAAAGTGAGGATATGCATCCCTTCACGCATGCCCTTGAGGGCATGGAAGAAGAGCCCTACAATCCTTGCGTGTGGCAGCAGAACCAGCGATATTACTATCCACAGCAGAAAGATCACCATCACCACCACGATCAACACCATCACCACCGACGAGAACAACAACAACAACAACAACAACAGCAGCAGCAGACAACAACAACAACAACAACAACAACAACAACAACAACAACAACAACAACAACAACAACAACAACAACAACAACAACAACAACAACAACAACAACAACAACAACAACAACAACAACAACAACAACAACAACAACGAACAACAACAACACAACACAACAAACAACAACAACAACGACACAACAAGACAGCAGCAGCAGCAGCAGCAGCAGCAGCAGCAGCAGCAGCAGCAGCAACAACAACAACAACAACAACAACAACAGCAACAACAACAACAACAGCAACAACAACAACAACAACATCAACAACATCAACGCATGCAGTACCGGCAGGTAACCCAGACGCATCGTACCTCCCCGACCGCACCCCTTGATGTCGCATCACCGGCAGGGTCCGCGGCATTACAGTCCAATGCCATCCTATCTCGGGGATACCACGGAGCCAACCACGGGCCCCCGCCTTCTGTCTCTTTCCCTGCGCCAAGCCTTTTCAGGCCCTGGTCTTTCCCCACACCAAACACGGCGTCCTCTGTCTCCACCCCCCTGGCTGCTTCTCCGCGCTTGACGCCTTCTATTTTGCCTTCCATTGTTCCTCTCTCATCGCCGGTTGCACCTCCCCCACACGCGCCGTCCGGCCTCCCTCCTCCCCTCCGGCCCCTCTCCAAACCCTCCTCTCTCTCCTTTCCCGTCCTCGTCCGGGTCCTGATCATCGATGAAGGCCTCGCCTCTCTTCGAAACACGGTTGCCGGCCTTCAGGCCGCCCTGGCAGCGGCTGCCACCGTGGCCCGGAGATCGATTCCGTGTGCTCCCCAAACCTCGCACGCAGGCAATGTCTCCTCGATATGCCTGCCTCAGGAAAGACCGCTTCAATTTGTGGTCGATGCGGCACGAGAGGCCTTGATGGGGATCGAACAGCTGGCTCGCAACGACCCTGACGTGGTGATCGTATCGGCAAGCTTGGAGGGTCCTGGCGCCAAGGAGCTGGCGAGGTTGATAAAGATGACGTGGGGGTACAAGGCAGCAATCATTTTGACAGGGAAAGAGGAGGGTGGGAGGGAGGAGGAGAAGATGGAAGTGGCTGAATGGAGGAAGAGAGATGACAGTGGAAGGGAAGATTTGTGGGAGGGAAAGCTCGAAGAAGAGGAGGGAAAAGGAGAAGCCAGGGCAGACCCCAGGTCGGTGGCGGCCAATGTCCCGGGACAAAAAGATCGGGAGGAAGAGCGGGTGGGCCAGGAGAAAGCGAAAGAAAGCGAGGGAGGCCTCTTCGACGGGTGGATATTGCGGCCTTTCTCAGGCTCTTCCCTTCTTGACGTCGTCTTGAAGGCGCTCGCGCCCCGCTGGAGGGAGATTATCTCCCCTCCGCCCTCGATCTCTTCCTCCTTCCCTCCTGCCTCGGAAGCTGCCGCGTCGCCTCTCCATCTCCTATCCCCACACACGACGACCCTTCATTCCCGTACCAGCGCGGCCATTCATACATCGACGGCGAGCCTGGTGATAAAGCCGCGTGTCGGCCTCATACCGTCCACCGCCTCTCCTGACTCGACGATCCATCCCTCTCAAGAAGAGAGCAGCGGTATAGCGGGTCCAACGACTTCCCTAACACCTTCCTCTCCTTTCTCATCGATCCTCAAGCAGCCCCCCTGCCCTCCTTTTCCTCCCTCCCTCCCTCCCTCCACCTATACCTCGCCCTCGACAAACCCTCCAACCCCTGACTTTTGCCCCCAACCTACTTTGCGCCCCACCCACCATCCTGTTGCTGATCGAGAAATAGTAGATGCAGCCCAAAGAACACCGGAGGCGCTTCAAGAAAGAAATTTGTTTTTGTCGGGTAAGTCGAAGGGGAAGAGTTTCTACGACGTTGCAGCCATGTCTCGCTTGTATCTCTCCTCTCATGCAGGTTTTCTGTTCCACTAACAGCATACAGACATCCTTCCGCGTTGTTCCTCTTATTGCTCGTCATGTTTCTCTTATCCTTCCTCCATCACTTCATTCCTGGACAGGCCACGATAGGAGGGCCCCAACAAAGAGGTTAAAAGCAGGAACTAACGAAGGGCGTCAAATGACGAAAGGCGATGGGATAGAGTACAAGAGATTAGGAGAATACAAAGGCACGAGCGACTCACGAAAGAGCAATTTAGAGCCGAACGAACGTTTTATTTTACTACCCAGCTGCCTATTCCCTTGAGCAAAAGCATATGGGGAGGAAGTCCAGATAAAGGGAAAGAGGATGAATAAGATGACAGAGCAAGTGAAACGCTCAAACCAAAGACATAGAGATGACACGAGTGTATCTATTGCTCAAACATTTTTCAAGTGCGAGTTGAGTGGGCATCGTCGCCAGGAATGGAAAGGCAAGAGCTGGGTCTGATGCTCGATTATTGGTATCCTTTGGCTTGCTTTGTAGAAATAAGACTTTGTTGAGCATGCTATATACATGAAGGATTTCATCCATCTGGCACCTATTCCACTGCTAAGTGCGCGACATTAAGTCCTTGGAAGCATTGCGGACTAGCTATTCCTTACATCAACCTCCTCTTCATACAACACCGCACGCACACCACGCAAATACACTTTTAAAAACAATCTCATGAAAAAGATCCCATTTTTTGAGAAATGCGCTCTTTAGGATACACTGATCGACCTTGAGGAACCTGCTTTGGCTTTGATTTTTTCCCCAAGCTATTTTCCCACGATGACGTCACTGTTCCCGATAAGGGCGGCGCCCAGGCCGTTGAAGCCTTCTGAAAATTTGAACCAAAGGACCTTTGTTTACCCACACAAAGATCGTGGCACAGGCAGCTAAAGCAGCCGATCAATTGCTCGTATTGTATGAAGTCTTTGAGATGATATCGCCATGACGGTGCTTGGACCGGGATTATGCGAGGCTTTTCTCACCCGAATATGCGAGTCTTCCTCGCGTCCCCTTGTAGGTATACTAGTAGCAGAGCGTGCTTGCCTACCTGACTAGGAGGGGCCCGGGTAATCCAAATATTTATGAGTCAGCAAAGACTTTCAAAATGAAAGTCTGTGCTATATCATGAAATAAAATTTCCACGGATATTCGTTATCGAGTCAACAGCCTTTTTAGCTTCCTTTTCTTGACCTAAGTCTACCAGGTCGGGTCTACTTGAGCAGATCGATTCAACCACGACCCCGCGCCACTCCAGCTATGGCTTTTCTTTCGAGAACATTTTGTCACTTGCCTGTCCTAATTTTTCTGCTTTCGGCATCGGTGCGTGGGTACCCACATTACCTATTGAATCCTGAGGGCTGCGTGGACAAAAAGCTGGAGGTAAGGGCTTGGAGGACTAGTGTACTGCTTCTGGTCGACCTCTCTCGGGACGAAATGTACCTTTGTAGGTGACATGCTTGTTGTCGCTGTCCTATTTATCATTCCAATGAAATTGAGGCAGGGGCTTTTCAAGGACGTATGCCGGAATAAATAAGTGCGAAAAGAGACATGATTCATTTTTGAGCAACGTCAGGCCTTCCCCTTCCTCAGCACCATGATTGAGTCGCACAAGACAGTAGGAGTAGGAAGACAGCAGCATTACGAGCCAAACTATTCCAACTGAATTGATTGAATTTGCCCCCACCAGGTTGGTTTCAAAATGATGGCCTACCCCGCTATATTGGACAAGGTCAAGGGCACGCCCGTCAAGGTAAGCTCAGGGAAACGGCACGGGAATAGGGCGGGAAGAATGATAGTCGAGGAAGAAGATTAGGAGTCGCGTATGGCTGTGGGAATGCGCGGGAGCGAAGGAATAGGGTAAGGGTTATGAGAGGGTCTGCGGGAAATGTTCACGTCCTGGTGCACGCACAGGTGTATCGCCGAGGGCAAGCTCTGACGAACGGCTCGGAGTACAGGAGCGGAGAAGTCCTGACTGTGAGGGTGGAGGGACGAGCAGGTAGGTAGGTAGGGAGGGAGGGAGGGAGAAAGGACGGTGGCGGGTCTCGGAGGGCTTGGGTGAGGGATGAGAGAGACTGAGTAAACCGTGGAGACAGCCAAGGAGAGGGGTGCCTCAGGAGAGTCAGACGGAGGGAAAGGAGGGATTGGATGACAACGATGGGGGAGAGGGAGCGCGCGGGCAGGGGTTCAGGGAGAGAGGGCGACAAACAGGGTACCGTGGACGAATCCCTCTCTCTCCGACATGCCCTCCCTCCTTCCCGTCCTCCCCCTGCCCCTCCCTCCTTCCCGTCCTCCCCCTCGCCCCTCCCTCTTTCTCCCCCTTGGTCTGTCAGGCCAGTACTGCCTCGAGGCCCGAGGGAACGCCGTGTTCTCGGACGGAGCCTGCGACGGGAAACGAACCACCCAAGAGCAAGTCTTGGCGCTCCCCATGGGGGACCCCAGCGTGCTCCAACCCGTTCGTCTCGTCGCGGGCATCGCTTCCAACGAATTCGCCCCCGTGGTCATCACGAAGCCCTTCCTCTTGCGAGGTAGGGGAGGAAGGAGGGCCAGAGGGAGGGAGGGAGGCCGTGCGAAGGGCGTGTTTGGGCAGGGAGGGGACTGACTGCCCGGGAGGGAGGGAGAGAAAGAGGCGAGGCCGGCATCTCCTGACTTCGTTTCCTATCTCATTTGCTATCTCGTACCTCCCTCTACATCCCTACCTTACTTCACTCAACTCTTTTTGCGCCCTCCCTCCACCTCCCTCCGTCTCCGATCCCGCCCCCCCCCCAGCCCCCGGCACCATGCCTGAGGGGGGCCACCCTCCTGCCGACACAGAGGAAGACGAGGAGGAGGACCAGGTCTGTGTCATTAAAATGCCCGCACTGCCTCCCTTGTCGCCCTCCTCACGCAGCAGTGGACCCTTCCCTCCTTCCCTCCTCCCCCCCCTCCTCAGGCGGCCCCTCAGACAATCCTGGGCCCCAGCCTACCCCGGCTGGCTCGCTCGCTCGTGCTCGACAAGAGCACTGGCGTGGAAATGGGTTGGACGGTGGGCGACGCGGGGGATTATGTCGACATCCAGGTGCGAGGCCGTTCTTCCCTCCCTCCTTCCCTCCCTCCTTTCTCCTGGCGCGCTCCTTCCTTTCCTCTCGTGCTCTCTCCTTTCTCTTCCCTTCCTGGGCTTGCTCGTGCTTTCTCTGCTCATTTCCTCTTTGAATCAAGCCCGTGACGTCCCCTCGGTCACACCTCCCTCCCTCCCATCCTCCCTCCTTCCCAGGTGGCGGGCCGGGGGCCAGACCTGGGTGGCCGTGGGAGTCATCCAAGGCGCGCCGACCATGGTCTCTCAGCCCTTTCACCAGGTCCTTCTCTACCCGGACGCCAACGGGTAACACCTCCCTCCCTCCCTCCCTCCCTCCCTCCCTTCCTGGCGTTGAACTCCCTCCTAGGACCGCCGCCCCGCCCATCGAGTGCTTCGGTATCTCCCTTTTCTTCCCGATCCATCCCTTTTTAATGTAGGAGCGGCCTCCTTGGTCGAGCTGCAAGCCCAACGGGCTTCCGGGGTCCTTCCTCTTCCTCTCGACGACAAGGTCCCTCCCTCCCTCCCTCCCTCCCTCTTGCCCCCCGCCCTCCCTTCTTTCCTTCCTCTTGGCTCTCCTTTCCCATCGTTGCCCTCCCTGACCTCCGGCTCAACCTAATTAATACTAGTTCTGTGCTCTTTCCTCTCTGAGAACCCTCCTTGACTCACGCATTCTCTTTCGTTCCCCCTCCTTGTGCATCGACCACCCCTCCCCTCGCTCC
>NW_005802974.1:0-9231 GCF_000240725.1 Microchloropsis gaditana
CCCTCTCTCCCTCCCTCCCTCCCTCCTTCTCCCCCTCAGCGACGTGGAGTTCAGCATGACTCAGACCCTGGCCGCCCTTGTCTTTGTGGGCGCCTTTCTGGGATACCTTCTCGCGCACTTTATCTCCCTCTTCTTCCTCCCAGCCTGGCTCCTGGCCTTGGCCGGGGGGGGACTGGGGGGGTATACGGCCACGCTCAGGGACCGGGGCGGGGACATGGCCCGCTGCCTAGGCATGAAGCTCGTGGCGGTCTTGGGTCTGGTACGGGCGCTGGAACAGGAGCTGTTAGTATGGCGGAAGCTGGGGAAGGTCTTCCACATCTCCTACGGACACGCCGCCGCCTTGGACGCCCGCTGGAAAGTGCGCGAAAAAATGTGGCGGGTGGGGACCTGGGTGGGCGGGAGGTTGAACCAGGAGGCGGAGCGCGTCCGGGGGGGACATGGGGGGAGGGAGGGGGAGAGGGAGGGGGAGGAGGGCCTGCGCGGGGGTACGGCTTCGCACACCCGACGTACAGGGAGGAGGTAGGGGAGTACTGGGAAGGCGGGGGGGGGAGGGGGGGGGAGGGGGGAGAGACCTCCGCCAGAAAATCCCTCTTGGAGAAGGGAGTGACGGAGGGAGGGAGGGAGAGAAGAGTGAGGGAGGCAGCCGCCGAAACCATGGCGTAGTTCGGTGGGGTTTACGAAGACTCGGTCCGTCCCTGAAAGAAAGCAACCGCCCAGCGTTCCTCTTTCCCCTTGCTCCATTTCCCCCGGCCTTTTTCTTTCCGTCGCCGGCTCTCGAGCCCAACCTCCTACCCACCCTTCCTCCCACCCGCATGCTTCTTCAGGACCCCGGCGGCGCTTCTCCTGATCGCCTCCACCGCCCCCTCCAGCTCGGCCCGCGTGTGGACCGCCGACACCGCCAGCCGCAGCGAGGGCTCCGGCAAGAGCCCTCCTTTCGACACAGCCTCCACATCCAACAATGTGTATTTGCTCGTGACCACGGCGTACCCGGCGTCCACACATGCCCGCGCTATGGCTTGCAATACCCGCTCCTCCTCCTCCCGCGTCCATCCGTCAGAGACCGCCTTGGCCACGCCTACGTGCAGCACGGGGGAAATTTCTTGGCTCCTCACTTTCAGCCCCGGAATTTTCCCCAGCGCCCGAGCCAGCCAAACAGCATTTTCGCGCAATTTCGTCACCAACTCCGGCTCCTTTTCCAAGAGGGCCAAGGCCGCCATGGCCGCGGAGGAGGTGAAGGGCGGGGCAGAGGCGGAGTAGCAGTAGCCTGCCCCCGAGAGCCGCTGATGATCCACGACCTCGGAGGTGCCCACGCACATGCCCCCCACCGAGCCCAGGGCGTGCGAGATCGAGACGGACATGACCTCGACGTCGGCGAGGGGCACGCCGAAGTGCTCGGCCAGACCGCGGCCCGCCGTCCCGAAGCACCCGAAGGAGAAGGTCTGGTCTAGGTAGAGGCGGTACCGGTACTGGCGCTTGAGGGCAATGAGGGCGGGGAGGGGGCACAGGTCCCCGAAGTTTTTGTACAGGCCCTCCACGACGATGAACCGACGCTGTTCTCGCTCGTTCCGATCCAGTCGCCGGTCCTCCTCCGCCACCTCCCGCAAGACGCGCTCCAAGTCCTCCATGTCGTTGTGGCGGAAATACCGGACCTGGGCGCGCGAGAGGTTGATGGCCGTCTGGATGGGCTCATACACGCCCTCGTCCGCGATCAACAGGTCGCCCTTCTTGGCGAAGGCGGGAAGCGTGGAGGAAACCGAGGAGGCGGCATCCGAATAGGAAATGGCCTCCTCCGCGCCCAAGAAAGCCGCCATCGCTTGCTCGGCCATCACATGCACATCGATGGAGCCGTAAAAGCCTCTCGGTCCACAAGAGCCACACCCGTACTTGTTTAGGGCGGCGCGGGCCGCCTCCTTGACTTCGCCTCGACCGGCCAGACCCAAGAAGTCGAAGGACGCCATGTTTATCATTTTTTTCCCGTTCACGACCACCCGCGTCCCGTCTACCTCCTCTACGACCAAGGCCTGCGCGTCCTCCTCATCCCAGGCCGGGTCCGGGCCCGGGACCAAGGGCTCCGGCTGCCACTCCTCCACCAGCTGGTCGATTTCCTTCTCCGACAAGAAACTGTCCTCCTTGGACGGGTCCACGGTCTTCCTCAAGAAGATCAACCATATAATGAACAGAATCAAGGCTGTCTCGACCACCACGTGGCCAGGAGCATGCTCTACCAAGTTCAGCCACCACTTTTTGTAGCGTGCCGGAGCGCCTAAAAGCCATTCCTTTACACCATCCCTGGAAAGCTCACGCCGCACTTGCTGCCAGAGTTGCTCCAGTGCGATTGTCAGGTCTATAAAGGAGTCTCCTAACGATGGATCGGCTGCCATGATGGACGCTGGGTGCCGCGGAGGTGGTTCCCTCGTTAACAGGAAAATAAGCTGGGAAGTATAGGGTAACGAGGGCCACAGAGGGTATGAGAGTGAGGACAGAAAAGCACTGACTACACATGCGTTCACTTAAATACTCCATAGAAATGTATTATTTAACTGTACCAGGCAAGCTAAGCTTAATTGTATTCCCGAGACAGGCAAACCTGTGACAAGAAGTGCATATCGAACAACATGATGCTCTGATCAAGTCGTCAGATTTCTGTCTTTCCTGCTTGGACGCAGGCCTCTGTTTCCGTCTCCTCTCGATCCTCTTACAATGAATAAGGAAGGATATCGCCAACGATGCCATCTATGAACGGTTAGACATCCCTATGATATGCACAGACGTCCTTTTGGGTGCTGCAATAGGCCATAGCGTCTAGGCAGCGAAGCTACAAGTCGCCGGTCCGAGCTGTTATTATGGCCTATCGAAAAGATTGTGAAAAATTCTCAATCCTCCTTTTTCTACCGACACAGGTTGATTGCAGTCTATACATTATAAGTAGAAACGCAGGTTATCCCTGTATTCCTTCCCGCTTGCCATGAAATTGTGATGTCTCGTTGCTGCATAGAACAACCAGTTCAGTGGGATAACACCCGGCGTGTAGACCCCTTCATTTCAAGACTATCAGAAACAGAAACGTTTTAAGCTTAACTGCACTACAATAATGCTCCGCTAGGATATACACTTCTTCGATTTTGCCGTTGTTCGTTTTTCTTCTTATTACAAATTCCACGTAGAAAAGCATACAAGCACGGCCCATTGGACGTTTTTCATAGGTACTTCGAAGCTTCAACAAAGTCTATCGAGTTGTAAGCGACCAGCACCATCGAAATTTCATCTATTTTCTGACACAAAAAGAAATCAAGAGGAAGAACGTGCGCCACTAAATTAAAGCGAGCAACACTCGAGAAACATATAAATCTTGCCCTTACTTTTGAACCACTTGAGAAATGACACACATAGCCACAGTGTTTCAAATTGTTATGCAATTGGCCATGACGTTCAAACCTCATAGTGCTAAAGGCAATGTTTGAGAGAGAGGACGAAGGGGTATGTCGATGCTCATGAGATTGCGGTAATCTGATGTTTCCCAAAGGACATGGTATGACACCAAGCTTATGGCTTGCAAAGATATCGAGACAGAGTATAGTTTATTACAATGTATCAGGGCTTTCCGTGTTGATAAAAATATCATTCATTTTTATCCTTTTGAGGCCACTATTCATCTCGATGCTCGACTGAAGTCTTGGGGGATCCGAGCAAAGTTAAAGAGTTCCCCTTCTGATAAATCTCAGGCTATGTAGGATTCATAAGACGACGATGCTGGCGAGTTAAAACATGATAGAAGGCTTTTTTGCCGCAACTCAAGATGGAAAAATACCTCCAATAACCATTAAGATCTTCAATGTTTTCATTGGTGCGCGAAACCTGCACAATGGACTGAGCGACCTCGAGCCACTCCGCCGCTACGAGAAGGCTGCGGAGGTGCACACTCTGTTGAATGCACATCATCTATAACAGAAGCAGCATCATGGTACAGGTTCTCCTGCCCGCCATAGTGTGTACACAGATATAGGCCATATTCTCTCAGAATTTTTGTCGATCAACAGGCACTGTACATTTTAACTTTTTGAAAATTTAAGCCAAGTACGACGACCGTTACCGAGTTCAGTCAACGCAACGTTTTTTGCTCGAACAGGACCAAATAACGTTGGCTATCTTAATGTTATATCTTAGGACATTATAATGTCGATGAGTGCAATGATATTGTCAACTGTTGCTTCCAAAGCGCTGAAAAGAGCATTGCTTTCTAGTTAGGACCTGAGCGATCGATTCGCCAATAACCGCATCGTGGACTCATCTACTTTCTCACGTCTTCTCAAGATAAAACAGTACACAAATAAACAGGACAGTAATGAGGAACAAGAACAGTCTATGTGCCGTTTTGAAATTTTTGGGGTTGTACTGTTCGCTCTTTCTGCTCTGCCTTGTTGACGTACCCATTGGAGTTCTTGGGGATGACGTAGTGGCCAATGATATTCAATACACGCACGAAACTGAGAAAGCTGATTTCATTATTGATTCTGGATATGAAGCGCCATTAGATAAAAAAAGCGACATGCTTAACTTGTTGAACGAAAAGAACGGTAAGTGCAGATCATGATAGTTGCACGTGCGTGACAAAGCTATCTGTGAAGTGATTAGGTCATATGGTCTGAACAGAGCAAACGATATTTCTCAACTAGCTAAAAGTCTTCTACCACTGAATCTCTTCTCACTCTGATCGTGGGGTTGCATCAAGCCTGGCAATTCACCGTCGATTTCTCTTGCTTTCTTTTCATACTACGCAAGCTGCCCTGTCCGCGTTAGAAAGCTCCATCAACTCCCTGCAAGATGAGCTGAAAGACAAAGTGGAGCGCTTGGCCACCGCTGAAGAGGAGATTCGCAAATTATCTGAAAAGGTGACGGAACTAAACTCAAAGGCAGAGGAAGCTTCACTGCACAGTTCCCAGTTGGAGAGAGAACGGACCGAAACACGCGATGCGGCAGCGGAAATCTTGCGTCTGAAAGAGAAAGTCGATGACCTGGAAGCTAAATTGACGGAAGCAACCAAAGAACGCGGAAATTTAGAGCAAGAAAAGGAGGCGCAAAAAGCTGCTTGGGAGGAGGAAAAGCAGAGCTTTCAGGCTCGAGTAACCGTTCTCGAAGATGAAATGAAGGAAAATAGTTTGTCACTCAAAAATTTGGAAGCAGAATATGCACAAAATTTAATTGCGGAGAAAGAGAAAACGGATTCCATGACTTCTCAGACGGAGAAGGAGGCGGCTGAGGCGGCTAAGAGGATCCAATCTCTAGAAGCCGAGTTGATTAAGGCACACAGCGAAGCTGCGACGGCCCGCCAGAGCTTAGAGGAGCAGCTCAAGACGAAACAAAAAGAAGTGACCGATACAAAAGCCAAGCTTCGGCGCACTGTGAGGACTAAGTACTCGTTTCGAACCTTGTCTTCTGACTTTGTCGCGTGGTTCAACAAAAAGTGGAAGCGTTTGTAAAAGTCAATACGAATGTACATTACCTGAACACACCTTGTCAGTCGTCATCGTTCATAGTGTAGGCTCATATTATGCAGGCTTCTCATCTGAGAGCCTCGTACGACATCGTTTCAAAAGATCTTATCCATAGTTGTGTCAAAGCTCGAAAGTATCAGAAAGGAGTAGATTTAGCTGTCAAGGAAGGTCCTTGCCACAGATTAAAGCGTAATTTGCCGGAAAACTGCAAAAAGATGAAAAAGGCTTTGTTTCATTCCAGGCTGTATTCGTTGAACAGAAATTATTAGCTTCTAGCTACTACTACAAAAGATACATTGAACGACGAAGGCAATGTGAGCATTTTCCCCAAACTATCTTTTCCGAGGGCCTAGCCACCTTATCGACATATTTTTCTCCCCTCAAACGCTGGATAACAACCAAAAACCTGTAAACCCTTTCGGTCCAAGGGCTGGCCCATATGCCCGCACCCCGAGCCCGCTGGATCGTCGTGTCTTTTGGCGAAGGAAGGGGATACTTTGGTACTTCGGGTCCTCCCTCCCTCCCGCACTTCGTCGCCCGGTTGAGGGAATACACAGCATATACGCAGGCTAATACATGGCCGCCGTTGAAATGAGTTCCCTTTCAACTTGATGACCGTGATGCTTGCACTTTCCTGAACAACCTTTCCTGCGTCGTCTCTTACATTCGTTACCAACTTTCTCACCGCATCACCCAGCTTGGTTTTCAAAGCAGGTGTGATATCACAGGCCACTGTCATGGTTCCTTGGAGAAGACATTGTGAGCTCATCTATCTGACTTCTGCCAAACGTCTGTGCTTCTTTGCCCTTTTCCTGCTTTTGACCTGGCCTCCCCTCGTTCATGCCGATGCAGCGGCTGCGGTTAACCATGGCAGCACGAGCGGGTTGGAGAACAAAAAGGAGGCTTATCGCAGCGATCCTGC
This sequence comes from Microchloropsis gaditana, assembly GCF_000240725.1. Taxonomy (NCBI): domain Eukaryota; class Eustigmatophyceae; order Eustigmatales; family Monodopsidaceae; genus Microchloropsis; species Microchloropsis gaditana. The sequence goes on from NW_005802974.1 coordinate 6,415, forward strand.
CCACCTTATTGTGCCCACGGGCCACGACACGAAATACGACAAGGTGGACGAGCTGACGAACCTGCTCCAGCAAAAAGTCGGTGCGTACACGATTTTTCTCCCTCACCATCGTCTCCCCTCCCGATAGCCCCGCCCGCTGCCTTCCCTCCACGGGATGCTTTCCTAAATACCAGGCATGCTGTATCGATGCGGGGGCATAGAAGGTCTTGTACAGTTGCTGTTTGATGAGATGCTGTGCATGCAGCTTCTACCCTGAATTTCACGCTCTTGCCCTCGACTCATCTCGCTTTTTCATTCTATCTCTCCCGAATCACACGCCAGCGGCCCTCGTCAACGCGGAAAAAGCCATCACCTCCCTTGAAAATCAGCTCAACATCGCCTCCAAACAACTTGAAACGACAGCACAAAGCCTGTCCGCCTCTGACAGAGAGACCTCGAGGCTCACGCAAGAGGTCAAGGAGCTGACGCACAAGTTGGATGCAGCCGAAGCCTCCGCCGTGGCGGCGACTGCTCAAGCCACTGTCGCTGTCGACACTGCCACTGCGGCAGCCAAGAAGGAGACTGCGGCATGGATAGCCAGGGCGGAAAAGGCAGAGGCGGGCATGGACGTGGCGGTGACGGAGGCGACGCGGCTGAAGGCCGAGACGCAGGCCTTGCAAGCCAGCGTGGCCGCGGGCAAGGGCCTGGAGGGGCAGTGGTCTGAGGAGAAAGCGCGGATGGAGAAGGAGCTGGCGATCGTGCGGGAAGAGAAGGATCAGGCCGTGGCGGGTTTGGAACGGGCGGCGGCCGAGGCGAAAGCCCGGGTGGAGGAGGAAAAGGAAGGGACCGAAGCAGCGATGGGGAGGATGAGGGAAGAAGCCGCGGCAGCCGTAGCGGAAGAGAGGGAGAAGACAGCCGCAGCAGTCAGCAAGGCCCAAGAGGAGCTTTCCCGGGCGTTGCAGGTGGAAAGGGAGAAGCGGGAGGAGGCGGTCTCGGCAGCCATGGGGGAGGCTACAAGGGCCAAGACCAGGGTGCAGGCGCTGGAGCGAGAGGTGGCGGACGCGGATCGGCGGATAGCGAGCGCGCAAGAACAGCTCTCAGGGAAATTGGCGCAAAGGGAGAAGGAGACGGAGGCGCTTCGGGCCAAGCTGGAAGAGGTGCTGGCCACCAAGTACACCTGGCGGGTGCTGTCGGGGGATTTCTCGGCGTTCTGCGGGCGCATGGCGGCCCTTACACAGGCAAAGGCTCGGTGCGGGATAAGCTGGGCTGCACGAGAAGGCAAGAGGCGAGGAGAAGAGGCGGGGCGGATGCTGCAACCGCATGTGGAGGCCGCGCGGATGGCCCTAGGCTCTCAGTGCCGGGAGATGGAGAAGAGGATCCAGCCCCTGTGGACGGCCCACGTGCTACCCCCTTATCGGGAGCACGTAGAGCCCCGACTGGCTCAGGCGGCGGCATACCTGGGACCGGTGTGGGAAGGAGAGGTCCGGCCCCGGTTGCTGCAAGGCTGGGAGTGGGGAAAGCGGGGGCGGGGCGCGCGCGAGCATGGGGCCGGGCGCGAGTGGTTGGCGGTGAAACGGAGGGCAGTCATTTGGGTAAGGGGACAGGACTGGGCGGCCGGATTGGACGCGGAACGAGTGGTCACGAGCCTTGAATACGTGCTGGTCGCCACCCTCTTCTTCCTCCTTCGGCACCTGCTCTGGCGCCTTGTCATGACAGCCCTAGGCCTTGTGGTGGGGCTGATCACGCTGCCCTTCCGGATCCTCTTTTGGATTTTCTTCTGGCCGGTCTTGCTTTTTGGCGGGAAGAGAAAGGCGAAGATGGAGATAGAAGGGCCGCAGAGGGGGGGAGCGGGGAAGGCAGGAGGGGGTGGAGGGAAAGGGCGAGGGGCTCCGGGCGGCCCGCCGCCGACGCACCCGTTGGCACACGCGCAGCATGGCCGGTAAGCTTATGTAGGAGGCGGGGGGAGAGAGGAGAGGCGGCGCTGAAAGGGAGGATGGGCGGGGACTGGGTGGGCGGACCGGAATTGTTGACTGCAGGAGCGAAGGCGTGTCGCGGGTTGGGAAGGGTGAAGACAGAGGAAGACGCGTGGGAGGACTGAAAGCACGAGAGCAAGGAGGGAACGGTCTCGACGAGGGGAAATCAGTGCGGGATGGCAAGGGTCTGAGGGGCGTAAGGGTGAAATGGATGGGTCGGGGGAGTGAAGAAGAGCACTCGTCCACTCGTCCGCGGGACGGCGTGGTATGGAGAGGCCCTGAGTGTGTGGAAGAGGCGCCCGCGTGTGGGGACGGCACAGGAGGATGGAGGACGAGGAAACAGTCTCGAGGAGCGGTTGGGACGGCACAGGAGGATGGAGGACGAGGAAACAGTCTCGAGGAGCGGTTGGGGGGGGCGAGGCAAGGGGGGCCCACAGAGTGCTGCGCGAGCGGAAGGAACATGTAGGAAGCACACGGGTGGGGGATGGGGGGAGAGCAATGCCCCGAGGAGGGTGGGAGGGGAAGGGTCGCCCCCCCGGCTCGGAGCGAGGAGGACGATAGAGGCAGGAGGGAGGGGCGGCCCGAGGCTCCGGGAAGGCAGGAGTCCTCAGGGCACGGGCGGGTCCAAAGGGGAGAGGGCGCATTCAATCCCGCTCTGCCTAGGAAGGAGAGGGGGGGGCCGGCCGTGGGGGGGGCCGGCCTGGGAAAGACTGAGAGAAAAAGACCCGTCGACTGTCTCCAGCCTAGGGGAAAGTCGACGCAAAGAACAAAATCAGGACCTGACCTGGCAGCCACAGCGCTAACATTTCTTCATTCCGTATCAAGCATCTTCATCCCTTCCCTCCCCCTCCTTCCCCCTCCCCTC
>NW_005802973.1:0-8416 GCF_000240725.1 Microchloropsis gaditana
CTCCCCCCTCACCTCAATGCGTTCTTCCCCAGGAAGTTCTTTCCGCAATGTCGACACTGGATGTGATAGTTCTTGGGGGCGTAGTCGACCACCTGCTCTGACCGCTCCCCCTCCATGAGCACCGGCGAGCCCAGCACCCTTCCCCCCAAAGCCTCCAGCTTCTCCTTCGTAATCCTCACCCCCCAGGCGGGAATGGCCGACAACGTGGCCTCCAAGGCTCGAACAGCTTCGGGGGGGATTTTCTCCAGGTTTTTAACGCGAGATTCCTGGTTTTGGCTCAAGATGGTGGAAGTCTGGGAGGGCACTAAGGCAACCTGCTGGTTGATGATTTGACGTGAGCCAGCCTCCTCCCCTTCCTCCCCTTCCTCTCCCCCGCTCTCTCGTAGACTTGTCGAGATCGAGGCCGCTCGTGCAGCCGTGAGGGCCAGGCGCCGGGCCTGGGCGGGGTCGGAGGCGATCACGGAGGACGGGTCCAGGGATTCAGTCGGGATCGAAACCAGGAGCTTCTCTGCCTGTATCTTGCCGCTTTCAGCGGCGCCGGCAGCCGCATGAGTCATAAAGGCGGCATTGTCAGGGGCGATTAAATGCCCATAAAAGTGGGAATGTGGTGTGGCGGAAAAGGGAGGAAGTCGGGGAGGAGGGGAGGAGAAGAAAGGAAAATGAGGAGGAGGACGCGGGGAGGGAGACGGGTCCTCCACGTCTGCGTTGGTCCGTTTCATATTACGGCTGGGTAGCACCGTGATTTGCATGGGGCTTGCGGGCTCTGGATGGGGAAGGAAGGTAGGCTGAGTTTGACGCGGGAGGGCTGGTCGTGGGAAGCTAGCCGTGGGTAAGGGCGATGGTGGCGGAGAAAGCGGAGGTGGAAAAGGAGGAGGAAATGGTGCAGCAAGAATAGAGGGGTCCTTGGACAGATAAAAGTTCTGATCACTATCGGCCGTGGTCGCGTCGCTCTGGCGAAAGGCTTGAGCCAGGCCGGCATCAGCAGGAGCAGTGGTCATGAGGATCGGGGCGGACGCCGAGACAGGACCTCCACTTTCCTCCACGCCACCATTGCCACTTGAATTTGTCATAGGTACGGTGACTTGCTCCATATTTCCGCACCGTAAAATAACCATGGGCCCCGGCATGAGAGGCAACGCGGGGGAGCGGAGGGAGAGGAGGCCTTCCAGCACGCTGTCCAAGGGCGCATTTCCATTTGTCTTCTCAGTGATAGTCTCAAGTACCGTAACGGGAGAAGTAATAGCAGGCGCATTCGAAATTCTGTGGTGTTGTGAAGAGTGATGGTATGCGCGGTGTGTTGTCGGTTGGCATGAGGGTGATACATGTCTTGTTATGAGGATGCTGCTCGGCGCAAGCGTATCTTTAGTAATGCGAAAAGGTTTGAGTTGAACACAATCAGCCCAACGGATAATTGGAGCGCCGAGCACATATTCTATGACATTCAAACACAATGACTTTAATAAACTTTTACTTCGGCTTACATACCTGTCTGTGGAGGAAGGAGCAGATGCGGGCGGGGGAGAAGGACAACTGCCATCTTGGCCGCCGGCACCAGTTGAAAGGATGACTGGAAATGTCGCGCTCATTCTTGGCTTTTGTTTTCCTTCAAGTGCTAGAATGAGCTATTTACAAGCGAAGAGGCGTGTGCAGCGGCAAAGACTAATGAAAATTGCGGCCCTGGTCGAGCAGTGTCGGGGATTCATCCACCTCTCGCTTGTGCATGCTCTGCTCGTGGCCAAAGCAATGCCCACTTCCTTGCAATATTGCTGTACAGCGGCCAAAAACCGTGAAATGTGGGAAGTAAGCGCAAACTATAGAGCGTGATTCAGCACGAACTACTTCCGGGCGTCTCTGTTCACCCATTCTGTCGCCTCTCAGCTGACAGTCCAGGCCCCTGACCTCCCTGAGCGAGCGCGCCCGCGCCTTGACAAGGGCCACGTACTACCCCCGGCCCATGTGGGAATCAATAGCACGCGTGCTTTTGATTAGAGAGTGACGTGACATGCCATAGCCATGGCGGTTCTAGATCTTTGACAAGGTCAGAAAGTTTTCGACGAGCCGTGCGCCTTCGTTGCGCGATGCGAGTCCTCATTTCATTGACTCTCTTTGCGTTCAGGGGCAGGACCACGTTCCGAAAGATTCTCGGCGGGTGAACACCGCGCTTCTAGACGAGGTGGTGTATCACATAGGGAGTGATCTGGGGGGATTCGGAATGTGAGTGGGAGCATGGCAACCACTATCAGGCACATATTTCTAAAAGAGAGATGCGGGGTGAGATGGTTGTTGGGGTATAGATTAGAACGTGTGAAAGCTAAAATTGCTCTTGCCCTGTGAGAATCTTCTCAACTTTTTGGCTAAGCTTTAAAAAGAAAAGGGGCTCTGAAGAACATATTACTCCGCTCAGTAGTCTTAAGCTAGTTATAACATCAAGTTTTCAATATGAGACACAATGGTCCGTTTCGCGTGTCCCTTTTAGCTCTTTTCCCCCCATTTCACGTCCCGCCCGATTTGCTAGTGTGCGCTTTTTCCTGCGGGTTTCACGGGAACACACCTGTAGGCTTCATGCCGCTTTTGGCCAACCACACCGACCAAGTTCTTTCGAAAAGATAGAAACCTCCCCATCATCATCATCATCACCATCCCCAATATTTACCGTGGCCCTTGTCCACGTCAGCTTGTGGCAAATCCCTCGCCGTTTTCCAAAATCAAACAATGCGCCCTCGTCGTCTCCACCATGCTCTTACTCCTAAGATTACAGGAAATTACGACCGTAAGAAGTACACCAGGCGAAAGCCTTATTTAAATCTGATCACCACATCCTTCAAAAATTTTTCATTGATCTCCCGGCCACGCGTGGATGCGCGGCGCTCTCCGAGGTAGAGGCATCCATCCACATTCAGGTCCTTCGCTCCACCTCTATTTCGTGGCCAATGTCTGACTGTACTTTATGTACTCATCAATTTCCACGTCTGACTCCCTTTTCAGCCTCCTCACAGCGCAACCCATTCTTTCGTGAATTTCCTTATCCTAAAATAAATGCCCCGAAGACGCGATCCCTGTCGTCTGCTTTTCCCTGTATGCCCTCTTTCGCCCCCATCTCTTTGTAGCTCCCCTCGAACTCAATACCGTTCCGGAAAGACAAAGGCCCCCTGGCTCGGAGAAAAGATAGCCAGTGCCTGCGGAGGCATCCCTTCTGTGGTGGCCTCGTTTGTCGAGGAGGGAAAGTCGAAGGCCAAGCTAGGAGACATGAGGCTATTGGCCCCCGGCGTCAGCAGGGAAGGCTGGGCATCCGCGTTCTCGAAGCCGTTGAATCGGCTGCTCCCCGTCAAGGTCCCATGCGGTGTCATGGTGAAGGAGAAGCCAACCCCCATGTCGTCCGTCATGTCTGCCTTGATCACCCCCAAGTCCGGGGCGCTGCCCGTCGGATGCAAGGTTAGCTCCGTTCTGGTGCCCTGCGGCTGGGAGTACGACCCAGGCGTGGTAACGGTCAATGGCAGGGCTAGCCGGTGTGGATGCTGCTGCTTGTGGCTGAGCTGCTGCTGCTGACTCCCCGCTCGTTCCCATTGCATGTGGCTGCCCGCCCCCGCCCGCGGGGCATGGGCCTGGTGTTGGTGACGAGGACCCGCGTACCCATCCCTGTGCTCTGGATGGTGGACCTGCTTGTTGGCTTGGCCGTGCTCGCGCGGGTGGCGCGGCGACTGGTCGCTCTCCGCCCCTTCCTCGTCCCCATCCTCCATTTCCTCCCCGTCGTCGTCCTCTTCGTCCTCGTCCTCCTCTTCCTCGTCATCCTCCTCGGCCAATATTGCCCCTGCCTGCTGCTGCTGCTGCTGCTTCTGCTGTACTTGACGAGCGGCCGCCCTATGTCGGGAATCAACCTCCTGGGCTCTCTGCACAAAATGAGCAATGGCGGGGGTGTTGAGGCAGTGATCCGAGAGAAGATGGACGGCCTCCTTGAGCAAGCGACGGATGTGCTCGTGATCCGCCAACAGGACCGGACAGCTTAGCAGCGTGTGGTGCATGAGGGCATGCGCGGAAGGAAACACGGCTTTGCACCCTCCGTGGTGGCACATAACCGGCGGGCGGGAGGTGGGCATCGTGTGGGAACCATGGTAGGCAGTGACAGCCGAAGACACTTGGTGCTGTCGAGGGTAGTGCTGCTGGGCCACGCCGTGAAGGTCTTGTCCACCCGTGACCCCGACCCGGCCCGAACCCGGCATGCCCCCGTCCCCCGTCGTTCTCGCCAAGTGGTGGCCTTGAGGCAGGCTGGGGCGCGTGGGTGTCCCCATCGCGGGGGCTCCCGGCTCCCCCATTACCTCCTCATGCTGCGCTATATGGATCTTGAGGGAGCTCTTGGCAGTAAAGGACTTCTCGCAGCCTATGTACGTGCATCGAAAAGGCTTGTCTTTCGTATTGCGTTTCCAGCGAAGGTGGGAATGCTCGTGGGAGCGCATGTGTTTGGTCAGATTTCCACTTTGCCGGAAATTTTTGCCACATCCGGGGTACTTGCATGGAAAAGGACGCTCGCCTGTGTGTATTCGGACGTGCTGTACAAGATTCGAGGACTGTTCAAGGGATAGCGAGTGTAGGATCAGGGCGACAGTGAAGATTAGGTGTGAGTGCGGCTCTATTCATAGTCTCAAAGCAACGATGGAGGTCAATCGCGCGTCGCATGTCCCACCTCTGGCTGTCCAAGAAGAAATATTCGCAGGCGTACCTTGGTAAATGCTTTCCCGCATCCTTCATATTTGCATTTATACCGACGAGGAAGCTGGCTGCCTTTGGAGCTAGTGACGTCCATTTGGAAGAAAGTAGATAGACGGCAATACAAGAAACTCGGTGTCCGTGTAATGAGAAACAACCCCAAAAAACCGATTGGAAGGACAACAAATTTCCTGCGAATGTATTTGTAGGCATAAGGTATGTATGGTTTGTGAGTACTGACGCAAAAACAATCAGCGGAGAACTTCGAGAGGGATGAGGCGAACAGGGCATGAATCCAGACCGCGGCCCATACAACTGCACGATATTTCAAGCGCGGTTTATACTTTTCCCCTGAGCTTAATCGTGCTTTAAATCAGTGTCTATGATGTGCATTAAGGGGGGGGGGTGCAACTAAAGTGCTCATGCATCCTCGGGGAGGCCATGGTCGGGGTCTTGTGCACAAGGGATCATTCACGGGGTTTGTCACGTCGAAGACCAGGGAACAGTCAGTAGTCGAGCGGGCCTTCTCAAGAAAAATCTACCAACTGCTTCATGAAAACCGCACGAACAAATAAAATGATGCATCTATTTATCATTCTCAAAAAAAGATTATAACCATTGACGACATTCCGGGGACGCAATCCACGTCCTGAAAGGGACTCGAGTGAGGGAAGAGGTAGAGGGCGGAGGCCGGAGGATGCGAACAAAAACCGAGGAAACCGTTATTTGAAATTTTAAAAGCCCCCGGGTTATCCATGTCAAAGTGCTTTCTTGGAACCTAAACGTGTAGAGGGGGGGCATTTGTCGCAACGCACTGTATACAAACTTATTCACGCGTGCCTTTTAAAAAGATAGCGGTGGGAGAAACAACTGAAAAATAAAATTTTCTTCTTCCAGAGGGACAACGAGGTTAGACCCGATGTTGCGTGGATCCTTTTCTTTCTGTTCTTTCTTCACGGTTTGGCGCGACAACTGTACAAAGCCCAGCTTTTGAGTAGGTGTGGCTTTCGATTATGCCTCCTTTTTTGCCTGTCTAATCTTTCTGTCTCTTCCCTCGTCCTTACTGCAATGGCGTTTCAACAACCACCTGAAGACCCATAGCACTCCACTGGCGAGTGAGACAACACACAGGAAAGCGAATATAAAGAAGCTGAGATCATTGTTCTCATTAATAGACCATGGTTCACCTAAATAGGCGCCCGGAGAGCTTCCATCAAGCCGACGGAAAGTTTGAAGAACAGCTTCCCCACGTTTGTTCCGCACTCTAACCCAGGCTTCTTGTTGCTCCCAGTCTAGCTCAATGGTTCCATAATTAAGGCCCCCGAAAAAACTGGAAGGTGTCAAACGGTGTCGATCGTAGCGATCCACCGCCATCTCACACGTACCCATGGTGGTGGCGAAGCACGTATGGGTCATTCCGCTGCTTGTTACCTCCAGGGCCTCCTTCTTCCCCTCCTTCTCCTCTTCTCTCATCCCTTCACTAGGTGGTTGCGTCACGAGAAGTTCTGCAAAGTGTACATCCCCGGAGAGGATAACCAATCCGCGGGGCCGATGCTTCCGCAAAAGTGCAAGCAACCGACTTTGTGCGGCCGGGTAGTGGCCCCACCCCTCCGCAATGGGATTCACAGATAAGACCTGAACGGTAGAGACAAGGACGTGAAAAGAGGCCTCTGAGCCTGCCAGTTGTGCCTCCAGCCATGACCACTGCTCGGTCCCCAGCATGTCGCCGTGAAAGCGTCCGGTGATGCCCAGGAGGACGGCAGCCCATCGCGTAAGCGCTAAAAGATAGGGCTTCACAGGCCATAAAAGATTAGCTACACACTCTGGTACCACAATGGCTGGCTCGTCGCTCAAGGAGCGGACGTCCAGGAAAATGATTTTAACTTGGCGCGGTGGCTCTCCAAAGACGTGAGCGGAAAACAATCCCAACCGAGATCGTCTGGGAGAATCTTCAGAAATATGTCCAAGGAAGTCTAAATAAGCACTCTGGCGTTGAGGGGTATAATTCTAGAGGAAAAAATGCGAGAAATCGATGGGAGGGAGTGAGAAGTCGATCCTTTTCGGAACACTGGTACAAACATCTCATTGTTCCTCTGGACACGCACCACTTTATGGCCATCATTCGTAGACATGTCATGATCATCATATACGCCTTCGACTATTGCACCCGAGCTCAGCAGTCGTTGGTAGCCTTTATTTTTCAGCTGGCGGGAGTAGGCTCTCCGAAGGTTGGCGTCATTGTCACCTTCCTTTTCTTTGACGTACACGGCGTCACCCAGCCACAGATACGCTTGAGGATGGAAGTCCACAATATTGTCCCATAAAACATTGGTCCGCCACTGTATAAATGAAGAATCAAGGTGTATCAATGTGGAATGCCAATCACGAAGAGAGAAGGTCGTGATGCATCGCTGCATCTTGCGTACCAGGTGATTGCTCACAAGACAATTGATTCCGCACAGTCGTTACGCTTGTCAGTGGAAGAAATTTGCTTTCTCAAATCATTTTGTTCTAAATTGCTTACTGTGTACTAGAATGAAAATCAATAGAGGCTTACCTGTTTGTTGCAAGAGCCAAATGCTACTCGAGTCAGCGTCTGATTTTCGTAGTGCCCATCGAACTCTGCAGCCATCTGCTTCATTGTGTCACCTTGTTCCTCAGCGAGACTGAACAGATGCTCTTGCAACATAAAAGTGGAAAATATACTCAAAACGAGCATCAGACCAGGCATTCGTGATGACATCACTGCGGCTGCCATGAAGTAAGGACGCCCTTCTTTTCTACGGCGACGACCACCAGACACTATGGCTGCGACACCTGACGAGAAATATGTTCGAGATCAGTCACCATTTCTTTGTTGCCGGTGCGAGCTGATGGGCTCTGGCTGCCAGAGGCCTGGCGAATAAACAACATTCACAGATGGGCTTGTTGAGTGAGACGAGAACTACGCGAGGAAAAAATTTAAAAAGCCGTTACCATCTCCTTTCCCCTTCACATCAGCAAACGCAGGCACATTTTCCCCACACACGTGCGTTGATATTTTAAACACCGCGTTTATTTTAGAAGCTGGAGCATATGATTCGACATTTAACACGGCTTGATCTATTTAAGGCTTGCTTCTGAAAGGCATCTCGGACCCGCTGCGAATAATTCCTTGCGGAGACTGCAATTCCTATTTCCTTCCTTCATTGCCTTGCGGTTTCTACAAAGAAAACAATTGATGAGAGCTCATAAATGTTAGCAGCCAATTCTTCATTCGTTGCTTGATTTGCCCGTTCCATATTGATGCCTTTTCTCAGCTCTAAATCTTAATCCAGATCACCGTTGTGGACGACGTCTTAGCAACATGCGGCTAAAATTGAAACGTAGAGGCTGTTGTGGTCTAACTTCTTTCTCGTCCGCATCCATCTATCTTTGCTCCACCGTCGCCTCTAGGCTTTGACTTTGTCGCAAGTATTGTTAAGCAGACATAGCGATTCACTTCGTTTTTGTCCAGACCTTCTATGTGTGCCTTCTAGTTGTCAAGTAATGCATTCCTCCCAAACATTAAATATTGTTTAACTCTTCTATGTCATCGTCCTCTTCCTCATCATCATCATCTTCGTCTGCCGTCTCCAGCCATTGGAACCAGGGCGTGGTCTGCACAACCGCTTTTCGCTTGTTTCCCTCTTCACGGTCGTCGTCACGCCACCCGGTGAAGGCTGCCTCGTCCAAT
>NW_005802973.1:8665-9225 GCF_000240725.1 Microchloropsis gaditana
GCCGGTATCTGGAGCCAGGCCCGGTTTTGGAAGAGGCTCGTATCATGGTGGAGATTTCCCCGCAGCATGAATATTTTCTTCTGGTTGTTGCACAGCACGGGTTTTCGAGCCTCCATAAAGACAACGACGTCCCGCGCCACGCTGTTGCATGGGTAATTCAGCTGATGGTGACCCTCAAAGACCTGGGCCGCCGCCCTGACCGCCCCATCCATATTCTGTTTCCCTGCATTGGCATCAGAACTACAGGCGAGCCCACCACTCTCGCTCATGCTGCCGGGCATGTCTCCGTGAGCACAACCCATGCCAGCATTTGTGCCGCCTCCCTCCGCATTGCTCACTCTCGCCCATTGAAGTCCCATGGCCGCCGCAGCCGCAGAGGCAGCGGCGTGTCCGACTCGGACTATGGCAGGATGACTGCGGTACAAAGTCCAAAAGATTGCGTGTAGCTCAAAATTTCTGCAAATCAAAGGGAAAAGGATAGCAAGGAGGGAAAGCCAGTATACATCAGCATCCTCTGCCCCAGCCGGCTGCATGGAAAGTCCAAAGCCCCCCCGCCCCCC
>NW_005802972.1:0-9194 GCF_000240725.1 Microchloropsis gaditana
GGATGTGTCTGTTACAGATTTTTATCGCCGCAGGGTTCCAAAAAGCTAGTCCTTCTCCTTTTTCCGATTCTGTGGTTCCTCCCCTCTTCTTTATTGAAATCGCGGCCTGATAAGGCTCATAGTCTTGAGTATGCGCCAGTCGCACACGTCTTGCTTGTATCGCTCCACCTCCACCTTCCAGAACTGCTCAGACAGCTTCCGCTCGCCCTCCACGCGCGCAACTTCAGCTTACGCCTGAGCGATCTGTATCGCTGCCTTATCCTCGATGCGCGCAACTTCAGCTTTCGCCCGAGTCTCGTCAAAGGTCGAGACAGCGTAAGCCGTGGCACTAGCAGCTGCCACCACCACGCCAACAGCCGAGTAGTCTATGATGGACTGCTTTCTCCACCACTTTCTACCGCTCACCTTGTCCGCACGTGGACCTACCTCACTCTAGAAAATCTCTTGTACGGCTGTGGCAAATTTGATCCGATCAGCAGCACCGATATATTGAAGGAAAAGAGGTACGGTATGAGTTGAGGAGAGAGCACTATCGACTTAAAGTACAACCACCAATGCAATCGAGAAATGGAGTGTATGATAATATGTATCGTGGACATTTTTCCATAAAGTATTCAGAAATTTTCAAAGTAATGCGAAAAGAATTTTGTGAATAATTTGCGATGGCGTCATTCCACCGCACCATGTAATATTCCGTCGCGTCTTCTGATAATTTTCTATTTTTCCTTGCACATAAAATTTTACCCAGGAGCCTGATAAGTGTGATCAAGCCAGCGTGATTATTGGAAAGGGTAAACTTGGGGAAGCGCTGGTTCAGTGGGGGGGTATGGGAGTAGACGATCTGCTTCTCGGGCGTGACGACTGTTTACCCACCGTCTTGACTGTCTCCAATGGCTGTGCCTTGAATATGTTTCCTATCGATGTATGTGTACCAGAGTGGGAGGTGGAAAGTGTGATCCTTGGTTGTCCCAAGGAGAAGCCGAACGACTTGGTCTTCATGCAGTCGGCGTGCCTGGAAACTCTCTTGAAGAGGTACGGGTGGGCGAATAAGAAGACTACACAGTGCCTCCCTGACTTCTCGATCTCTCCCTTTGGGTTTGGGTTAGTGAGAACCCTGTGTGGGGGCGTCAAACTTTGTCAGCTTATCTGGAGAGACTTGAAAATTTTGATTCTTGAAGGCCAGAATATGAAGTTCAACTGATTACCTTGCAGCATCCTAGAATGATATGACCGTCCAATTCTTTCTATTGATTTCTTTTGCCATTACGCACACAATACGTCGCCCCTACCCCGAAAAAAAAAGCTATCCGTTTTATTCTAGGCCCACTTCCATCCGCGTTTTTCATTTCGTTCAGTTCATTTCCATGCGCTTCAAATTCGGAAATCACTTGTTGCGTCGGACGAGCTACATCAGAGGGATCATTAGATATATGCGATACATAAGCACCAGATGATGTACGATATCAACTTTCCAAGCCACTTGGATCTCACGCTCATTCAGAATCGAAAATCTTTAAAGGTCCAGTTTAGCCTCCAAATGAGCATTACTTAAGGGAAAGCGGACTCGATCACTCAGATGAACAATGACAATGACTGAGTAGTGATCTTTCCAGGCAGAAGGAAAAAAATGGTCATCGCGCAAGCGAGCCTACCACACCGCCTGAGCAACTTTGAAATTCGGGGCTGTCGCATGTCGTATCGATACGCTGTACTTTGCGTGGCGTGCATCGTTTTCTCCTGCCGTGTGCTCCTTACTGGTATTTACGGCGCAAAGGCCCTGATAAGAAGGCCTTTTAAAGAATGCAGGGGTAAGATTATTCAATGTCCAGAAGCATGTCTATGTCTTAGATGCGCAAAAAGTACCCATCCTTCAGGCTTAATTTTAATTTAAGCTAGTGATAAATGACAAAGTAACCCATATAACATAACATCCTTCTTTTGGCTTCGTACACAGTCAATTGGCCTAATAGACTGTTTGCTTTCTTTACGCGTGTATTGCACACCTTCTGATCGATGTTTACCCTCGCTGACGCCTACAGGCAGTATATAGATAAAGCCAGCGTCCATCACTTTTGCTTGTGAACGAGCGAAGCTATCCATACTGCCTTTTAAGCGCGGTGCTCGATAGTTGTTTCCTTTCTTTCTTTAGAAAGTTAAAAGCTCTTTAAGAAAAATGAAACATGAAACATTTCTTGCGTAGAAGACACGATAACTATGACGGTAATTACATTTGTAGTTCATTCCTTTAGTGATCAGCAATTTTTGTGCTGATTGTTGCCGGATGTATTTCAATAAGTACCACGTAAAGATTAAGATTCTGTTTTCTCTTGGTGTTTGAATATTTGTTTGGTGTGCCTCGCTCTGCTCGAGATGTCCTCGTAAAAGAGAGGAATTCAATTCAGCTTTGGGGAAATTTTCCAGAGTCGTGAGACATCTTTATGTACCATTTTCAGGCAAGAAACTGATTTTCCATGAGCAATGCGAAATGAGGACCAAGTGCTGATAAGTATTGTACACAATATGTCACAAGTTTTACATCGCTTGTTGAATCATGGTACTGATGATGTGCCTTAATTCATAGCTGAATTTCATTGAGTATAGCAAGGAAATTGGATCGGCTTCTATACTCCTCATCGAAACAGAGCTACACCTATGATCCAGTAAATAACAAAATACGAAGAAGCAGGATGAACAATTAAAGAGGCTTCTGAAAAACCTAAAAAGGGATAAAGCAGAGTGTTAGCGATTTAGGAAAGGAAATCTGAAGAGAAAAGAATGATATTTCATGTTCAAGAAAGTACTTTGAACCGGAGAGGCCACAAAGACAAGATGCTCATATAGCAAGAGTTTACAGTGCTAAATCACGACTTCAATAATTTTCATTACGTACTGTTAGGGTTAGGGCTAAGGTCAGGGAATAAATCTATTGTATCATGTCATGATTACGTCCACATAATCATTTGTATGTTATATTATTATACGACAACAGGACTGGCGTCGACCAGTGTCTTTGGTTATCTTTGGTTGTCTTTGATCCGTCTTTGGTTATCTTAGTACACGATTCTTGGGCGAATCGATTGGTATACATTCTCAGGGAGAATAGTAATTGTACTGAAGAACTAATTAGGTATTGGGTTACCTGTGGCATTAGTTTGGTTATTCGCATCAAGGGTTAGGGCTAGGGTCAGGGAAACACTGAACGCCGCGGCAGAGATCCCAGCCGCCCGACTGCTCTGATTGTTCGTCTCTGCTTCCTTCATGGTAGCTACAATGGAACTCCATGTCAGAAGACCCCCAGTATAGCAAAAATGCACGGTAAGAATCCTTGTCAGGAATCACGGAACCTCTGTGACAGCGTAGACGACGCTATGGGATGTGTGTGTATGTTAAGGTCAGGGTCAAGAATAAGCCGAGCACATAAGAAGAGCAAAATTATATGATGATACAATAAGGAATACTTGAGAGACAGCCTGCACGAGAACAGTGCCACGCGATGAGTCCTCCTTAAAAAAAAAGATGTGGTAGGAACCTTACCCTTGATAGATGCCTTTTTTTCGCGTATGTCTTGATTCCCCGCTCTGAATCCATCCACTTTGTCGTTTGATTAGGTTCTTTCATACTTGTGCTCTTTTGAGAAGTATTCTCTCCCCCACAGTCCGCATGGTGATGTAAGAAAAACACTATCAACGTATGAGCCGCTAGCTTTGGCCTAATACTCTTCTCCCTCCCTTCCAATTCGCTCCCTTCCTTGCTCAGTCCCTTTCTCTTTCTTTCCATCATTGCCGTTCTCCGCCTTAAGAGCCAGCCAGTCATGTTCTCCCGGTCATTCTTGTTTCCTCATTCACCACATCGCATAATGCTGGGAAACACTGGACGCCGTGGCAGGGATCCCAGCCGCCCGACTGCTCTGATTGTTCGAGTCTGCTTCCTTCATGGTCAGTATTATGACAGCTAGAATGGAACTCCATGTCAGAAGACCCCCAGTATAGCAAAAATGCACGGAAAGAATCTTTTCTCGGGGATCACGGAAGCTATGAGATAGCGTACGCGACGCTATGGATTAATTGACAGTCACAGATATCCTGTCAAGTAAGCCTCGTTGCTTTTGATCGTGTTTCTATGGTGGTCAAGAGGTACTTTAATGTACTGGGCACAAATGAGTCGATTAAACCAGGAACAATGAGTGCGTTATTCTCCTTCGATGAGGCCTCTTTCAACAGTAAACTAGGCCAGAAGATGAAGAGGTCTTCTCACCCACTGTCAGGAACGCTATACACCTCCAACGTTATACTCACGGCTGCTTTCAATCCGTTCTGCTCTGCTCTTTCCATTCAAACAGCACGCGCACAGCGCAGGTAGGTAGACACCAAGCCCCAGCCACGTATTGAAACGGCCGGCTGCTTACGACACGTCGACCGTTTAAAAACTTTGCGCAACGATCATGGGACAGAACTTAAGATTGTTGCCTGAGCCTGTAATGTCTTGTCATGTGGACACTTGTCAGTTGGACAAGAGTAAGAGCAATCTTCGTACAATCAGCAATGGAAGTGTAATAAATTAAATGAGAATCCTCAATTTCGCACCCGCATGGTAAGGGATTCTCACGTGTTTATTCTGACACGGTCGCTTTGCACCGGACGCTTTAAAGCACGGCTTCTACTCGAAAAGTAAAACCGCTGTTAAGGACTCCCTGACACTTGTGCATGCTTCTCAATTACTCCTTTTTGCAAATTTCCATACCTGCAAACATCTGTGCACTGCTGATGCCTTCTTTGCTCGCTTACTTGCCCATTGTCTGCAGGTCAACCCACGAAATCGTAGCAGTAGCACCAAGCGATTCAGACATTCTTGACATGCCTTTATCTGTCATCTATCAGACCTAGGAAAAACTAAATTATTTGAGGATTCTCAATTATGCACCCACATGGAAATGGATTCTCCTTGATTTTCATGTGCCTAAGCTGTCACTTGAAATTTGGTTTTTGTTTTGAAACGACCATATGGCACGTGCCTATCCTTCGAAGGATGGGAGCTTCCCTTGTGGAAAGATGTTTCTGTACTGCAAATCCATTACTTTCTGACTTGCTTGCCACATTGTCTGTTGAGGTCTGCCCACGAGGTCGTAGCAACAGCACCTAGGTTTTGTGGCACGTGAAAGAGATCTTGGCCTAAGTCCTGTGGACGTTAACGTAACTAAGGGATACAGACATTCTTGACATGGTTTAGTCATCTATGAGACCTACAGAGTCTTAATGAGACATTGCAGATAGCTCTATCCCGTTTGATGTATGTATAATGGGGTGATGGTCGCACACTTTCTTACAGGTCGACCTGTCAATCCGTACGCGCCCATATTCAAGCACAAATCTACACATCCAGAAATGAAAGATTTCTCTTGTGTTTTCCTCGTCGCTCTCCTGGGCTTTAGAAGCATTCTCACCACCGTCTCTCAAGAGTGTCCGCGGCTTTCTCTGATGGCCAATGTTAGGCCAAATCCTCGGCGTGGGATCGTGGCCGGTAAGGGAAAGGCTAAGATCACCGTCATGCTGGAGAGCAACGATCCCGTGGACAACGTGGAGTTTCAGTTGAACCTGCCGGACGGGCTATCGGTCGAGCGAACAGCCATGCGTCCGTCCTCAAAGCCCTATACACCGCCGCAAATTGTTGAGGATGCGGATGGAGTGACAGCTATTTCCTGGCAGGGTCTCGCTTTCACCAAACGCAAGGGGGGCAAACGCCGCTTTCGCGTCAAGGTGAAGGCTGACCAGTGTGCCCCTGAGACGCTCGCGGTGGACGCTTTCGCTTACCTAATGAATGCTACCGACACCTCGTGCATCACGCCGCTGGCCAACCCCGCCATCGTAAAAGTGCGTTACTTGAAACGCAACAAAGACGCAACGTGCGCGCCCACTCCAGCTCCTACTGTCAATCCCACGCAGCCTTTTGTGCTCCTTGGTGAGGGCCTACGGTTCTCTCAAGGGGAGCGACTGGCCCCCTTCGAGGACCGTCGTCTTTCGCTGCACACTGAAATCAATAGGCATGAAGGAATCATCGCCCGCTACCATCCTCAAGATCGACAGCTGCAATCCATCGACACCCCAGAAGCTTGCTATGTATACTGCTCGTTGAACGGGAGCGAGGAAGTACCATTCCTCTTCAGCTGGAATACCGTGACCAGCCAGTGCTTCTGCTGCGCCGGGGTGTGCACACCCCTCATCGTCGATCCTGATTCCAACGTGTGAGCGCTCTTACCCACAACGCTTCCTCCAACTTCCATCCCTACTACTGCAGCGACTCCAACGGCTCCCCCAACACCGACACCTACAGCATCGCCCAGTCCAGGACCGACTCGTACCCCTACTCAAGTACCCTCAACAACTCGAACGGCTCCCCCAACGACCGATATTAGTGTGGCCAGCCTTACACTTGACAGTGGTGAAGACAACCTATTTTCATCGGTTGTGAGCGGGGAGTATGCGTATTTCGGGTGAGGAAAAAATCAGAAGGGACACGCAGCATTGTAAGATTTGATGCGATCTGAGTTGCTGATACCCTTCGCTCTACTTTCTATGCAGGACATTCACATCCCCTGGCATAGTGGTGAAGCTGAATCTGACCGACTTCAGTCATGTGGACAGCCTTGCACTTGACAGTGGTGAAGACGAACTACTCACTTCGGTCGTGAGCGGGGAGTATGCGTATTTCGGGTGAGGAAACAATCAGAAGGGACACGCAGCGTAGTAAGATTAACTGGTTATCGATCGCGTCCTCGTCCAATGGCACGGTACATGTTTGGATGTAGGCCATGACACAAGATGCACCATGCCCCTGTCCTCGATGGTGGTCCCATCGTGTGTGCATGTCTGGTGAAGGGTCACCATACGACGCTCAATCGGACGCATCCTGGGGGACTACCCGTCCCATCATGCACAGAACCTTCCCACCGGGCTGAATCATGGCTTCATCTATACGTCGACCGACGCGGGTACCACCTGGAAGGTGCAAACGGAAACTGGTTTACGTCTCTGGCTGTCGATCGCGTCCTCGTCGGATGGCAGGGTACGTGTTTGGATGCACGTCTTGACTCAATGGAATCGAGCAAAAGAGACCTACTTGTCATATTTAAGCCACACATAAGACCAACCTTAAGTCGCTCTCCTCCGAGGATTGGAGCTCATTCAAAATAAAAGTTTATGGGCTTCCGCACGGGACACCCATAAAGCCAATGAGTGAATGTCCTCTCATGCATTCGTTTTGCTCTTCCTCTTCATATTCTCTGTTGAAGGACGAACATGACATCCAAAGTAATGGCTCCGTTGTTCTGGCGTGACGCACTGCTGAGGACCTTTGGGCCTGCACCCGTGGATGTCAACCAAATCGAGTTACGCAGGCACATGCCACACAGAAAAGAAATGCTCTATATGGCGTTTCTACGATGGCGAAAATTACGTAATTGAGATGATGCTGCGCTTTTCACGAAATAATTTAATTCCTGCATTCCAAATTGCCTGATGAGGTGTACTCTGGAAGTCGTTGTTCATGCCCCTTAGTTCTCGTCCTATGATGCACTGCTAAGGTCTTCCTGACTGGAGCACCATTAAATGCAATCGAGCGTCATAGGCATACTTGTGATGTCTCAGTCTTACGTTGGAGCTACGAAGACCATAATGTTATAGACCGGAGCACTTTAGCCCATTAAATGCAATCGAGCGTCATGGGCATGCTTGTGATGTCTCAGTCTTCCGTAAGAGCTACGAAGACCTAATGTTTTACGGCATAGCGTTGTAAAACTCATTAAATATGTTCGCCTTCCACTCACATTGCCCTTGTACAGGTCAAGCCGTCCCACGCTTCACAACCAATCTGCACGTGACCATAGAAGCACTAATATCACGCTTAAAAATATGATTCATCTCTTTGGCATTCTCCTAGTCGCCTTATTGGGGTTTGCAAGCATTTTCAACGCCGTCTCTCAAGGTTGTCCAGGCGTCTTCCTCAAGGCCAAAGTTAGACCGAGCGCTAGACGTGGGATCCTTGCAGGGAAGGGTCACGCCAAGATAGCTGTGACCATGACTAGCAAAGTTCCTGTCGACAATCTTGAGTTTCAATTGAATCTCCCCAAGGGCTTGTCGGTAGAGCGAACAGCGATGCGTCCTTCCTCAAAGCCCTACATATCCCCGAAAGGTGTTGAGAATGCAGATGGAACGACTGTGATCTACTGGCTCAACATTGCACTCACAAAACGTAGAGGGGGAAAACGCCGCTTCCGCGTCAAGGTAAAAGCTGATGAGTGTGCCCCTGAGATGTTGGAGGTGAACGCCTTCGCTTATGCAGTAAATGGTACAGGGGCGTCGTGCATCACGCCGCTCGCCCACTCCCAAATCTTTAAGGTGCGCTATTCGAAGTCTAAAAAAATCGCGACGTGTGCGCCGACTCCTGCTCCTACCATCAATCCCGCGCAGCCATTTGTACTTTTTGGTGAGGGACAGCAATTCTCTCAAGGAGCGCGCCAGGCCCCCTTCCAAGACCGTCTTCTTTCGGTGCCCTCTTCAATCGACATGCATAACGATATCGCGGCCCTGAGCCATCCTCAAGATCGACAGCTCCAGTCAATCGACACCCCCGATGCTTGTTATGAATATTGCTCTCTCAATGCAGGAGAAGAGACACCTTTCTTCTTCAGCTGGAATACCGTGACCAACCAGTGCTTTTGCTGCGTGGCAGTGTGCACACCCTTCATCTTCGATCCTCACTCCAGTGTGTATGAGGTAGTCATGGCAAAGACACTGCAACCGACGATGCAGCCCACGGCGGCTCCGACGATGCAGCCTACGGCGGCTCCGACCCTGGCGCCTACGATGCAGCCTACGGCGGCTCCGACCCTGGCGCCTACGATGCAGCCTACGGCGGCTCCGACCCTGGCGCCTACGATGCAGCCTACGGCAGCTCCGACCCTGGCGCCAACGGTGCAACCTACGCCACCAACCGGCACCTGGACGGAGCAAATGACCGCTGGTTCACGTAAGTGGCAGTCGATCGCCTCCTCATCGGATGGCACGGTACGTGTCTGGATGGAGGCCATTGTGCAGGGGGCACGATGCTCCTGTCCTCGATGGTGGTCCCATCATGTGTGCATGTCAGGTGAAGGGTCGCAATGCGATGCTCGATCTGACGCATCCTGGTCGACTACCCAT
>NW_005802971.1:0-2021 GCF_000240725.1 Microchloropsis gaditana
CGCCCTCCCTCCCTTCCTCCCTCCTTCCCTACCGACACTCCTCCCGGCTCAGATGGCCCGGTCTGCTCCTTTTCTACCTCCGACCCTGCCTCCTCCCCCGGCAAGGAGATCCCTGTGGTTGCAGTCACCTTAACTGAGGCCTCCGGGTCGGGAGGGGCCGCCGCCTGTGCGGAGGGGAGAAGGCCCGCCTGGACCCGCGAGAAGGTAGGTGAGCATCCCTTTCCAGGTCCTTTTCCCAGCCTCCCTCTTCACTTACCTTGACCACAATCTCTTCTAGAAGCTCTCGCAGCTCCTCGTCGGTGAGGCCCCCTGGCAATCGTCGGAGCACTAGCTTCACCCGCCGCGGCCCTTCCTCTCCTCGTTTCCCTCCCCGCTTTTCCTTCTCGCCACCCCGCCTCTTTTTCCTCATACCCTCCCCCTGCTTCCATTTCTTCCCCTCCTCCCCTCTCTCTGCCACCGCCTTCTGACGCTCCCTATGCCCACCTCGGCGCCCCCCAGTTCTGCTCGACCGCTCTTTTTCTTCCCCGTGCGACTCTGCCTTGGCAACGCGGTCGTTGTCTGCGAAGGGCAGGTACGTGCTCGTGGTGAGGGCAATCCAGGCAAAAGGAAAGAAAAAGCGACAAGGTTTGGAAGAGGAGGTTGATCAGCGCGCGCCCCCCCCCTACCTCGTCGTTTTTTCCCACTCCGTCCGCTGGTCCTATCTTTCCGTCCACTCTCGCCTTCCGCAGCCCTTTCCGTGACCCCTGCGTGTCCTCCTCGGCCTGCTGCCCCGCGAGGCCCCTTTCCTCCCTGTTCTCGGCCCTCTTCCTTTCCTCCCGTACGCCTCCCTCGAGGACGGTCAGGAAGGGAGGAGTCGCGCGTTTCTCGTCTCGAACCGTCCCGATGCCCACTTCCGTCTGTGCTCGGTGCTCCCATCAGGAGGTCTACACGCGTGTGCGCGGGCACAAGGTTGGTAAGGATGGAAGTTACACGGGGATCGGGGCTAGGGCCTTGGGGGTCGCCTTTCCAGGCCCTGTCACCAAAACTCAGCGAGCGACACCAGACGGCGGGCCCAAGCCCCAGGAACAACACCGCCGTAAAAGGACTGAGAGTGGCATAAGCACAGGCAATGTTTTGTACAAGATACTGAACAGGAGGCGCAGGCATTGGGGCTGCTGTATTTAGGGCAAAATCTGTCGTCGTTCTGCCTGTTTTTTTCAGCTGCATGCGCCCTCTGGCTTCGCCTATGCCCATGTCCTTTTCAACCGCTTGGAAAAACCGGACATGCACCCATTGCGCCCATCCGCGTCCGATACCGCACACATCCTCACGTAACACAGGGTGGAGATGGGAAGATCTCTTTCAGTATGGCTGGCGGGGGCTCTTCTGTCTATTCTGCCGCTTACAACCTGGGCGAGGTCCCCTCTCGCGCGCCTCAACCCTCCCTTCTTCTTGCAAGAGGAAGAGTTACTGGGTAAGGCAACAATACGCAAAGCATCGTGTAATGTGGAGTAGGAGAGAGGATTTTGGTGGGAGGGTCGAAAAGGGTGAACTCTGTGGCTTCCTCAGGGCAAGCTATTTGGAAACTCTCTCGACTTGCTCCTCGGTATTCCAAAGCGCCTCCCCTCAGGTGCTAGATACCTTGCACGTGCGAGCCTCGGCACATCCCAACACTTCCCCTATTCTCCACCACACTACCAGAGGCCCTGGGGTACACGTCGTCGGAGCCCACTGGCCCCTCTGCCCCTGCCTCCCTCCCCCTCCCTCGTGCGCTCTCTGCCTACACCAAAGTCTCCTACGGCCAAATTGTGGAGGAGATCCATGCACTGGAAGCGGAGTACCCAGACCTGTTGGAGGTGCGCGGTCTCGTCGTCGGGGTGTGTGAATCGCAGTTTCCTTAACTTGCATCCTTCTGGCCCTTTTCCCCACCTGAAGGTGACGACCGCGCAGGAGGCCTACGGCTTGCCCAGCCCCGGCGACTGCCACGCTGCGAACGGCTCGGTAGGGAGGGAGGGAGGGAGGAGGGGAGATAGGGAGGGAGG
>NW_005802971.1:4180-5739 GCF_000240725.1 Microchloropsis gaditana
CTCCGCCCCAGCCGTCGCTTTTTTTTCCCGGCGTCACCCCGGTTGCAACGGGCGACGACGTCCAGGGAGGGTGGTCGGAGCCGGTGGACGCGAGCTTGCCCTGGATTGTCCATGACTGTTCCTCCCATCCCTCTTCCTCCTCAACCCCCTCCTCCAACGCGTCCTCGTACTCACTCGCACTTTCCTCCACGAGTGCCTCCTTCACACGGTCGTGGAGACGGCTGAACATGGTCACGTTGCATCCGACGACTTACGCCGTGAATCGGTCGGTTGCTGTGGGCAACCTGTGGGTCGATAAAATGCTCTCTGGGAGAGGAAACAATGTCCGCGAGGAAGACATCAAGTGTTGAGCAGGACGCAACTGATGAAGACAGGGCATTAATCTGTTCCTATGCCATTGTATGCCTACATGCTCGCGCCGCTTGGGCACGTCTTGAGTGGATTAGGGTTGGGACTGCACGTTTTTCCTACCTCACAGTGTCCTTTTTAGCATCAGCAGGAAAGACGGCGCGTTTCACGTTCACGGGCTGAACCCAGCCACACCCATTCTTTTTGCGGATGTGAATCATCCCGACACCACACAAAAGGGGACAATCAACGATGTTCGGCCATGCTATTGTTCACATAAATCAGGGAAGTTGAGGACGGATGTCTTTCTATTATCAACATGAAAAGTGATGGCGTCATCATCCTTCTCTCCCCCCTCCCCGCCCGGAAAATGATCACATTGCATCGTCCAGGAACAAAGTGCAAAAGGTGGTCATCATGACGTGCGTGTATGGGATCCTCTGTTTGTGCGATGGTATGCTCGATGTAAGTCGATTCCTTCTTTGTCAGGCTTTTATCGCAGGAAATACTTGGCTCCGAGGCCCCTCTCGCATGGCGTTCAGAGGATACGACACGATGCTGGCTGGCCCGCATTGTGCGTGAGAAAGAAAGCACAAAATGACGCAGCTAAACCACCACAACACACAAACAGCAAAAAGGATAATGGGAACGCAGCCCATGGACCCGGGCCACCCCAAGAAAGTGCTCTGCAGTGGTGGCCTCCCTCCACCCTTTAGTGCATGTAAATGGACGCTTGAAGAGCTTCTCGTAAAACAAAGAGAGCCAATTTCCTCCTCCGCCTCCTCGTGCACCTCGAGAGCACTCCTCCTCACACTGGAATTCGCCGACAAGCGGAGCATGACGCACATGTTGGGCCGCATCAGCGCTTTCAGTGAGGGGAAAGCGAACAAAGGTCTCAAAAGTGAGGCCAAGGCGGGCGACGCCAGCCGCGGTTATTACGGGCATAATTTCCCCTTGACAGTGCTGGAGGATTTCTCCCAGATCCAGGGGGCGAGCGGTGGGAAGAACGGGGCGCGAAAGGGAGGGGAGGAGGGCGGTCTGGCCCGGGGCGAGCAGGATCTGGTCGACCTTTGCCAAAAGCTGGGTTTGATGAAGAAAACAAAGGGTGACGGGCCCAGAGGAAGCAAGGGGCTCGGCGCGCTGGGAGGGAAGGGCGGACAAGCATCTTCTTCCTACCTGATCGCGCATCTAAAGCACGACCTCGGCACCCG
>NW_005802971.1:8624-9177 GCF_000240725.1 Microchloropsis gaditana
CTGCCTTTGCTTTTCTTTCTCTGAGGTATCTCTGCCTTTAAATTCTTATTCTTTTCTGGAAACCATGGCCACGGTAATAATTCTGGGAGTGTTTGAAAATTAAGAAAAGGGCGGGAGGATGGTGGTGGCGCTGGCTCAACCACAGGGCCCTAAGATTCTACTCGTTGGGGGAAGCAAACGGAAGGACCAGCGAGGCCTCGAGCGCCGCGTCCGACACGGAGGGTATCGTCTTCGGACCTTTTTTCTTTCTTCCTTCCTGGCACTCTCATACGCCTCCATGGGGCATCGTAGCTTTATTTGTGGATTAAATCGACCTATCTCTGTCTATTAATTGATCTATCTATGAATGGTCACCGGTCTTTGCCTGAGGCGGTTGCGTCCTTATCGCTCCTTGAGGAAGAAAGAGTGCAGCGTCGCCCAGGTGCAAAGAAGGATGCTCACGCTGCTCATTGTCAGCACCAGGTAGCACGAGGTTTTGTTCACGACGTGCTTCTTCCGGTGGCGGACCTGGACATGGGGAGGGAGGGAAGTGGGAGGGAGGAAGGGAGGGAGG
>NW_005802970.1:0-8356 GCF_000240725.1 Microchloropsis gaditana
CGAGGAGGCAGCGGCCGAGGACATCAAAGAAAAGGCCAAGGCGTTCTGAGCATGGGAGAGGGGATGGGGGACTGGGAGGGGCGGGTGGGTGAAGCCGGGAAGGAGGGGTATATAATGCGGCGGAAAGCCAAGGGCGAACTACTTTCTTGCTCAAATGTGTGTATGCGGAGTAGGGGAAGAGCGCCTCGGGCAGGGTGATAAGGGAGGACGACGGATTCTTCCATCCCCGTGGGTGCCGCTGGGTATTCAGTCACCCGATTACGTCTGAGACGTCTTACGGAGGTTCAAGCTCAGATAGCGTGTGTATGAGGGAGGGCGCCGAGGAACCGGGTTGGGACGGTCCCCATTGACCTTCTCACACGGCCGAGGAGGGAGCGCACTAGCACGAAACCAAACTAGTAACGAGAAAATACAAACATTGTCCTATGCAGTTGCTTCTTTCGCTTCCATGATCCTTTCTGTCGCTCTGGTTGCATGCCCCTTCCCCCTCAGATCTTCGAACCTGCCACGACAGTCCACTGTCGTACTTGCCACTCCTTGACCAGGCCCGCTTTCACATAGGCGTCTGCGGCAGCAAAATTCTCCGCCACACTTTTGTCGGTGAAAACGAGAACACCCATATCAACAGGATCGGCCAGCGCACCGCCTGAGAGATAGGTGTGGCGGCACCCCATGGTGGCGACGAGAGAGGGGCGTTGAGACAAGAGCGATCAAGCGAATGAGGGTTCATTCACACAATAATCGCGCTTTTACGGTCGGGAGTCAAATTTTTGCATGCATGCCTTCTCCTAATTGTGTTCATCTGCATATCAGCAACATGGCTAAACTCTCTCATCTCAGCGGCCTCGACCAGACAAACCCTCTACCTTCTCTTGTCCCCCACATCTCTCCCACCTTCGAATTCCCTCCTCACGTACCGAGGACCAAGCTCCCTTCCTTTGCTGCTTGAGTCAGGCCCGCCAAGTGTTCTGCACGGTGAGGCCCCCGTCTATCAAGAATATCATTCACATAGTGGTACTGCAAGAGCCAGAGTGTAGTAGGCGTGATAGCCTGCGCAGAGGACATCACTATCCGCAGTGAAGGGGAACGGGAGGGAGGTCAGTGGGCTTATTGAAGACACATACTTCTCATGCTCTGTCCTATGACCTAGATCCACGTCCACTGACATGCTGTCGCACCTCTTTTGTGTTGGAGCAAAGGCTGAGTTGGGAACCGCTGCGTTGCGTTCAGTTGGAAAGTACGTCTGATTGAAAAGCGGCAGGAGGCCCTGGAGGCAAGTATGCCTGGTACAGAATGCAACATGCACTTGCACCTGCGTGTAACTGTGCATTCGAAAGGCAGCCAATTTATTGATTGTATTCAATGACTGAAGTTTAACTTTTGTTACCTTTATGTCCGCAAGAAACAGAGCATAGGAGATCGCCGGCTCGCTCGAAATACTCGGGGAGCGAACATTCGTCTTCCCCTTGTTGTGCAACTTCTGCACTGTCTACGTCCACTCATTATGATTTTCGGCCAGGCACTTATATCTATGATTATGTGGTAGTTCAGTCATTGCCAGAGTATTTTATTTTTTGTTGCATTGGCTAGCCTGGCCTTGGTATCATCTTCAGGCCGACAACCTCCTGCCTACCTAACATCGATCCTTACAATTATACAGCCACTTTCATGCGAATATGCCTATGTGCTCCACTTGTCTCCGCAGACTGCTCCTCCTATTTCTTTTATTTCTTTTGGTATACCAGAACTACGTTCGTAACGTATCATGGGACGAGGCTCCAGATGAGGAGGGGGGGTTGAGAGCACTACAGACCTTGAAAGAGAGCCTGAATAAGTGGTACTCGTCATTGGTCATCATCAAGAATCCATCTAGGAGGTACACATTCTCCGCCTTCTTGAATGAAGAAGGGGGTGAGGGGGAAGTGCAAGATAAAGATGCCTCTGGCGAAAAAGGCGGAGTTATTTTAAGGGGAGAAGGACCTAAACACTATCCGTCGCGTTGGCACTTACGCAGCCAAAATCATGCGCACCTGGCTGTGTTGAGGTACCAACATTACACACGGAAGCTACAACTTTTGGAGGAGGGAGCCTTAAAACCTTTAAAGACGGCGAATTTTACTGGGGCAGGCCTTCGGAGAGCACCCCCATATCAAGGGTACACAAATTGTTTCTTCACTCAGCAATGTGCCAATATCACGACAAATTATGGCAACGTTGCCCGATGCAAGAATATCCGGGTCTGTGAAGTGTGTAGACAGGACGGTCCAGAGGTTGTGTGCGGATTTTTCGTGGTAACTGGTAATCCGGGGAAATTGACGGCTCGGACACCTTTTACCACGAATCCGTTGGTGGAATAGCCTCTAGGACTAAGTAGCCATCGGTCTTTGTCAAGATGTTCTGCGTGGAAGAGAAAGTGAGGCTACATTGGCAATCAAGACATGTAAATAAGTGTAAAAATCAACATATTGTGCATCCAGGCTACGACGCTTTCTCCAAATCCTTGTAAAGCGGCGATCCATACATCCATTGTCTGCGTCTTCTGTTCAACTGTGCTCATGTGCATTCTTTGCTTGCTTTTCGCTCACGTCCCACGACCAGTTTGCATGCTTGATTTCATATTCACCGACTTGTTGGCACGTGCGTGCCCCGCGTCTATACCTCTCAGTTCCCTTCCACCTCCTCAGGCCCATAACCCCTTCCTTGTTCATCAACGTCGTCTTCCGGCTGCACATCGAACTGGTCCAGATCCAGCGTCAGCGTGCGAGAGCCATTGGAGGCCTTGTCTCTGCAAGAGGGGGTGAGGGACGGGGAATCAGGGATAGAGGGCGCAAGATCAACCCACAGCTTTAGGAGCACGATTCAAAAAAATCTTTGGAAAGTTTGTCCCATCACAGCCCCGTCATGCACACACATCTCACACATGCCCCAGACCTAAATTATCCCGCAGGCCATTTACTCATCCCTCCTCCCTCCTTTCCCCTATCCACCCTTACCGGCAGACGCCCACGAGCGCAGTGGCGTTTTCGTAGAACATGTCCTTGAGGGAGATCACCAGGCACTGGAATTCTCCCGATCGCTGTCTGCGAGTGAGGAGAGAGAGAGAGAGGTGAGGGAGGGCAAGGGAAGGGAGAGGTAAGGGAGGAAACCCATATGGCGCTTGAGGTCCGCTATCAAATACGCCAAGGCAGGACATATCCCACGCACGGTCCTCCCCGTTCGTACTTGATGTAATGGCAGACTTTGCGGACGTTCACGTTGTCGAGGGCGGCATCCACCTCGTCCAGCACGAAAAAGGGGGCTGAGCTCGGCGAAGAAAGACGAAATGGGAGGAAATCGGGAGAGAATTTGCTTATTAGCATGATGTTGATGTGTCCCTGTTCATTTTTTGTACATTTACATCTATGCACATGTAAAATTTCCAAGAAGTCACTCCTTTTTTTTCCTGCACCGACCTGGTCTGTAGGAGTGGATGGCGAAAAGTAAGGCCAGGGCAGCGACTGTTTTTTCTCCGCCCGAAAGCTGTTCCATGTCTCGGAAGCTGCATAGGAAAGGGAGGACAACAGGCAAAAGGAAGACGAATGAGAGGTGTGCAAAAAGCTGGAGGACATCTGGGACGAGAAGGTCGAAGCATGAATGCTTGAATGGAGCCTACCGCTTCATGGGGGGCATGGCGTTGTAAGCGACGCCTCCGAGGTAGGGCTCGTCTGAGTCGTCTAGTGAGAGGTAGGCCTAAGAGGCGAGTGAGAAGGGAAAGACAAGGAGTCAGCGCGGTAGCTGTGGGACGGAAGAGAAGAATTATAGTGTGCAATCTCGCGGGCTCAACAGAGAAGCTGCGAACGGGAGAGAGGGCAGACAGGACGCTCTACCTGTCCTCCGAGCGGGTGCTTGCTGCTTTTCGTCAAGTCCTTGTAGATACTGGTCAGGGCATCCGAGACGTGCCCGAAGCAGTCCATGAACTTTTCCTGAGGAACAGTGAAAGAATGGGAGGAAAGGATCGAGGAAGAAGAAATGATTGGTAGGCGAAGGAGGAGCCAGGATCTGAGGGACGAGGTCGAAACCTACGTATCGGTCTTGTCGCAGGTGGGAATAGAGGGCATTGCTCTCCTGAGCCGCCTTTTTGGCCGCCTCGTACTCGTCGCCCGCCTGGAGGATGAAGGAAAAAGGCGCGGGACACGAGGGAAAAAGGGAAAGGCGATTTGGATCTAGAACTCACGGAGGGTGAGCCCAGGCTGTCGCCTTGGACAATTGATTTGCCTACCTCCTTCACCCGGCGGCTCATCTCCTCATATTTTTCCAGGGCCCGCATGTTCGGCTGCATCTTTTCTACCTCGCCTGCAAGCAGGTGAAACAAAAGCAAGTAAGAGGGCGGGGAGGATGTGAGAAATAAGAAGCTTCAAGGCTCGTAAAAACGAGGGCAGGGGTGACGATGGGCGACCGGCAGAGGAAAAATGCGCGACTTGGTGAAGGGCAGGATGTAGAACAGACAACTCATACGGCACATAAGACGAGAGGGAAATTTAACAATAGAATTACCCTTCTCCCTCAGGAGAATATAGACATGGAAAGAATGAGGGAAGCTCATAGGGCGACGTGGCAACCGAAAGGGATGAGGACGCACCTTGAAGATCGGCGATTCTATCATGGTAGCGCTTGCGGGTAGTCTCGAGCTCGTCACGGGCCTTGGCGACCTTCTCTTTTTTGGGAAGGGAGGAGAAGTCGATCTGAAAAATGCGAGGAGGGAGGGAGAGAGCAGAGGGTGAGAGACTTTTCTGTCACGAGGATCCATAATACCAGCCATCCACCGCTGAGTCGCCCAGTCGCCCCAAGTCATTGATTTTTACGACTCCGCCTCATCCACCTCTACGTCTCTTTGTTCCCCATTGTCTTCCTCATATATCTCACCCCCCCTCCCTCCCGCCTTGCCTTGTCCAGCTCCTTTCTATCCTTCCTGATCCTGGGAGCCTGACTTTGGGAGGGATGCGTGCTTGCCTCCCCACCGCCCGAGAAGGAGGAAGAGGCGGTTGAAGTCGACCCTCGCAGCTTCTTCATCTAACGAAGAGAGGATGGAGAACAATGTAAAGGAATGGGAAGGTCATAATCAGCAGTGCCGTAGGGAGGAAAAAGGGTATAAAGAGAGCGAGGGAGGTAAACAGGAATGTGAAGAGGAAGGGGAAAGAAGTATTGAGAGCTTCACCCGCTACCTACCCCGCTCCCTGCTTCGCTTTCAGTCTCCTCGCTTTCCTCCCCATCTTCCTCGCCATCCTCTCCCTCCTCCGTGTTATCAAGCATGGGAAGGTCAACCTAAACGGCCGCGTCAACAGGACCAAAATGGGGCGAGAGAGCATGAGTTGGCTGAGACAGTCGAATGCTCAAAGAGCCTCGATCGCTGGACACAAAGCTCGACTGAGCGTGGCACATCCACCTTCATCTATGGCCGTTTTGCGAGTGGTTTATCACGGAAGAGCTGGGAGGATGTTCGAACGAGCCATACAGCCGGCTTAAAAGGGGGGAGGAGCAAAGAGGGCGTGAACAAGGAAGAGAAGAAAGAAGGTACCTCGTCCACGCGCGCCTTCTGCAGGATGTCGTGTATGCGGGCCCGAATGCGCTCCAAGGCGCTTTCTTCGTGCGTGATCTTACTGGCGATCTCCGTCCGGGCAGCGACTAGGATAAGAACAGAGATTCGAGATGGGTAAAAAGGAGTTTAAAGAGGCAGTAATGCAAAGAGGAACCGAGATCTATAAAGCGCATGGGATGGAAAGAGGACGTTGGAAGGACACATACCAGAGGAGGTGCGCTTCTTCGTCAGTCCCCGGACAAGTTTCTGTTTTTCCTCGTACAGGGACTGCAGAAGGATAAGATTGAGGAAATCGTGCACTGTCATAAAGCGCACCTGATTTTCCAATTAAATCCCTGCTCTGTCCCAGAGGTCGCAACTCCTTACCTTCGCTTCAGCCAACGTGGCCTCCGCTTCCTGCATCGCTTCCTTGAGACCCTCCTCCTTCTTGTGCAAAGACGCCAGACTATCCTCGCCTGCGATTCGAAGAGACATAGGGACATATGAGGAAAAGGTGCCAACGTATACGACGCGAGGGTTGAGACCTTCGAATGCCATATAAGAGGCTTGCGTTTTGTAGGGTGAAGCCGAGGTGGCACACGCCGAATGGAGAAGGCATGCGAGGAAGCAGGGAAAAATACGGAACACAAGGTACACGCGGTGGGCCCCGCTTCGAGCATCGAACAGTATTCCAATGCAAGAACATCAAAAGCAACGGTGAGAGGGCGTCCGAAAGAGGGGGGGGAGGGAAGGAAGGGAAGATCGCAAGGAGCAGTGACTCTCACCAGTCCTAATTTCAGCCTTGAGCGCCTTGACCTTTTCGATGGCCTTCCTTAGAGGTTCCTCGAAGTCTCGCCCTGTAACAGAGGAGATGTATGATCAGGAAAGAGAGTATAAGCTCGCACTCTGAAGCCATTCTGATTCTGGCATGGCGTCCTGAACCCCGCAGAAAGAAAGGAGGGAGGAAAGAGGCAGACGGCGAAAGCGAAGGACCCGTAACCTACCTTCTTCGTAATCGAGCTGAGCGCGGAGCTTGTCCCTGTGGTCCCTCAGGGAAGCCAACTTTTCTTCCCACTCACGCATGGCCTTGAGCTCGCGCTCCTCGTACTGATGGGTATAGAATGGGTTCACAAAGAGAGATGCCAAGTGAATAACCCAATGGGGAGGGAGGAAGGCAAGGAGCGAGAGGACGCGAGTATGGCGCGAAAAGGAGAAAGCAATTCTCATCAGCACGTGTATCTCAGCGTACAAACCAACGAGAGAGGGAAGAAGGATGTCTCGTACCTCGCGGATGTTCTTCAAGGATAGGGCCTTGCAGAAAGCAGCGAAGATCTTGTCCTCCACGGCCTCCATACTTGTTCTCACCTAGGTACATGACAGGGGAGAAACGATGAGACGAAAACCGAAGAGGAAAAAGTGCCACCAAGAGTCAGTTCCGTAGTGATGCACGTTAAAGGGGGATTTGAACCCTTTATGCCTTCTCTCTCTTTCCTCCACAGAATCCTCCGACCCTCACCTCCTGCATTTCCTTCTGCCTCGTCGAGACTCTCGCGGAGAGCGCATCTTGAGCAGTTTGAACTTTGCCTGCAGCCTTCTCGGCCGCTTGGAGTTGGACTAATGAGAGGGAGAAAATTTAAGGAAGCGCAGGAGAGAGATGTGGGAAAGGAGTGTATGTGAGGGAAGCATTCGACGTTCCTCCGTGAAATGACAAACAGTGATAGATGGATAGCAGCAAACACGAGAAGGAGGAAAAATCAGGAGGCGTGAAAGAAGAGGAGACAAGTGGCGAAAAGCGGGCTTGCGGGGGAAAGAAAAGGAAGGAAATGAAGCAGTAGAATCGTTGTACCTGTCAATTCCTTGATCCGGCTTTGGCAAAAGGCGACGGCCTGGTCTGTAGTAGCCAGGCGCGAGCGCAATTGATTTAAGGCCGTGGATCTGGGTGGGGAGGAAGGGAGTGACGAAGGGAAGGAGAATGGGGATTAACAAGGAGCGGCAGTCGCATAATTTGGAGACCGCCTCAAGACTTAGCTTTTCCCCACCCCTTGGCGGCATACATCCTTCACTTACTTGTCTGCGAGCGCCTGCTTGCTACGGCCCCTGCTTATTTCCTTCGCCTCCGCCTCCAGCGCCTCCAGTTTTTCTTTTACCGTCCGCATGTCTTGCGCGTCCCATCTGGGTGCGTAGAGGAAAGAAAGAAGAAGGGTGGAGTAAGGCTTCGGGCATGAAGGAGACTGGGCCAGATGAGGAACCAGACACACAAACGACGCCGAGAAATCATGGGGCTGAGATCGCTAACATCGGCGAGGATGGCTCTACCCCATGGAGCACCCTCTTTTGTTCCCCTTCTCTGCCCCCTTTGTCTCGCTGGCCCTCCTTACCTCCCGGTCGTGCCCCCCCCTCCCTTCCTTCCCCCGCCTGCCTCCTCCACCTTCCCGCCCGTCATGGTCCCGTCCTTGGCGATGACCGACCCGGAGAGGGTCACCGCTTTCACCTTGAAGGACAAGAAAAGGGAGGGAAAGCCAGGGCCGGAGGGTGGGCGAAGATGAATGGACGTGCGTTAAATCATGTTCAAGTGGGGCGAGGACGGTACTCTCCAATTTGAACAGACAAGCCGTTCAGAACAACAGAAAGAGAAGGATAGAAAGGAAGGAAGACACAGTCGGAAAGGTCAACGACGCTTAATGGCAAAGGCGCTACAGCATTTGAGGGAGCAGGCATAGGGATGTGAGAGGGGTGGAGCTATACGGAGGGAAAGGAGAGTGGAAAGAGATTGGAGGGGGGGGGGTTCCCCTATCCACCCTT
>NW_005802970.1:8366-9177 GCF_000240725.1 Microchloropsis gaditana
CTCCCTCCCCAGCTGTGGTCATCGTCAAGTACCCGGGCGGCAAGACCGCCACCATTGACGTGTGTCGCCAGGCCCCGTACGGCTATGACCAGCGGGCGGAGGTGAGGAAAGGAGGGGAGGGCGGAAGGAAGGAAACAAAAAAGGGGAGTCATGGGGGGAGGCAAACGAATCCGAAAATAGCGTTTCTATTCCCTTTCATTCCTATTGCTTCCTCGAACTCTCGCATCCGCCCGTGTGTGGCATCGCCTTCATTATCCTTCCCTTCGTCCCTTTCCTTCCCCTTGCCTCCCTCCCTCCCTCTTTCCCTCCCTCCCTGCGCGCCAGGTTTTGGGCCTGAAGGGCATGATTGCCACCGACAACATGTACCCCAACACGGCACGCATCTTTACCAAGGTAGGAGCAGAGGGAGCAGGGACAGAGGCCGGAGCAACCTTCTCGAACGTCGGCAGACGTCCTGGAGCCGACCGTGCCTCACCCCCCCCTGCCCTTTGGTTTGCGATATCTTGTCTCTCCCCTGTCTTCTCCCCTCTTCCAGGACTCGACGCGTAACGCGGACTTGCCCTACGACTTTTTCATGTCCCGCTACAAGGACGCCTATCTGCAGGAGACTAAGGTCGGAGGGGGGGGAGAGGCGGGTATGGGGGAATGGAGAGTGGGGTAGGGAAGACCAAGGGGCGGATCGGAGGAGGGGCTTGGAGGAGGCGACGAAAATAGAGAGAGGCTGTTGGCGGGAGGTGACTCATCTCCCCTCTTTCATGACCCCTACCCCTCTCACCGCTCCTCGCTTGTCCCTGCCTCCAGGAATTCGTCA
>NW_005802969.1:0-4170 GCF_000240725.1 Microchloropsis gaditana
CCCCCCCGGTACCCCTCCGCCACCAGCGATCCCGTCATTCCGAAACGTCACCACCTGGAAGCGAGGCATAGGAGGGCGCTCCTCAACCACCACGTGCACTTGCTCGTTCAAGATCTCCATGATTAGCAACAGATTGTGGTCGCTCAAGAAACTTTGTAAGAGGCGATAGCTGATGCTGCAGAGTCGAAGGACAAACTTGTCTGTCAAGGCGCGCTTGACAAATCCGTTGCCCGCCGTTAGGTGATCGGGCCGTTGAACGGCCGTCAAACTCCGCAATTCTAGTTGATATGTTTCTGCATGGTCAGGTCCCCAGGTCTGGAGGAAGGCTCTCGCTGCTTCTATCATACCCCGCTCTACAAGTTTCAGGTAGCTGTGAACGAAGACAGGAAAGGCCACTGTCAAGAGCTCGGGCTTGTAGGCCTCAAGGGCATTGCAAGTCCACGTCTGTAGCTCGTTGTAGTTTCGATGGTACAGCATCGGATCTGACATACGGAGAGAGCGAAAGAGTAACGCACTTTGATTCGCTTCACCAATTCGCTTGCACAACAAGCGCTCATCAGTAAATGCACCGCTAGGGACGGAAGAATCCTCGCTCTCGTTGCCCTCTTCGGCGCTGCCCACCGCTGCGTGAGCCTGGTCCTCTTCATAGTGTTTTGCCACCTCCGTGTATCCCCGCTTTTTTAGCCAGTGCAAAACTCTTTCCTCCTGCTGCGCGTCCTCCATGATGGCCTTATGATGGACGGCAAGTACTTGCTACACACCTAGTCGCTGCTGTTGCACCCGACCGGGCTGCAGCCGGAAGGGAACAGGTGACAACGCAGCCAAAATCCTTCCTCGCTCCACGCCCCTGCAGATGGGAATGCTGAGGAAGGGAATAAAAGTTAGGGGCAGATTTGCTTGTGCGGGGCAAGTGAAACAGGTGAAATAGGACGTGACAATCGCACCGAGTCCAGACGGTCGGCGAACAAGACGCGCTGGATTGCCCTCCATCACAGTGACCCAGCATCCAAAACAAGGCCATGCGAGACCACGCGTGCGGCGGTGCGATGGACATTGTAGGTAGTGATTTTTTACTTATTTTCGCGTTTAAAAACGATAGGAATTACTAGGGGCATTGATTGCGGCTTGCACCGCCCCTTCGATGTCGTTGCTGCTATCAAAAAGTGGCCGGAAGGAAGTTTTGGCGCTGCCGAACTCTTCTGGAGCCTTGATTTCGCCCGTCAAGGGATCCACGATCACACGTTTCACGTCACACTTCAGGTCTCGCAAAGCAGCGTACGCTTCATCGACGCTTTCCTGGTATCGTCCCGCTAACCGCAATAAGGGCTCTGCGCCCGCCTCGAGGAAAGCCTCCCCTAGCTCAGGGAC
The DNA here is from genome assembly GCF_000240725.1 of Microchloropsis gaditana. Lineage (NCBI taxonomy): Eukaryota > Eustigmatophyceae > Eustigmatales > Monodopsidaceae > Microchloropsis > Microchloropsis gaditana. The sequence continues at coordinate 1,369 of NW_005802969.1, forward strand.
ACGGCTGACCATGTTCCGCACAGCCAAACAGCCTTGACGCTGTATTGCACGGGCCTCTGGATGCCGTTCCAGGGCCTCCAAGATTACCGACACGGCGCCCATTCCAAATAGGTGGCGGCAGTTGTCCGGACTCCGCAAAGCCATGGCTCCTAGTGTGGCGAGCCCGTGCTCCTGGATTTTTCTTTCCTGTGCGTGCTCTCGCATCGCCTCTAGCATCAGCTGAGCGGCGCCATTCTTACACAGACGTGTTTTGTGCCGGTCATCTGCGGAGACATTGCGGAAGAGCCCAGTGGCCGCCCGTGCCAGGGCCGGGTGGGAGAGGTGAGCTTGGAGCGCGCGCACGGTCCCAACCACTCCCCCCTCGGAGGCAATCTGGTTCACGCTCTCCTCGTTGTTGGCCAGATTCCGGAGGGCATCAAGTCCAGTGGCGACCGTGTCCGAGTCTGCGCCGAATCGACGGCAAGCTTGCAGGAGGACTGGGATGCAGCCTTTGGCCGTGAGGGCCCGTGTATGAGTGTGGGAGGCGCTGAAGTCTTTCCGAAAATCGTCCACTGCCGTGACAGCCTTGATTGCACCACAAGCCTCACGAACAATTTCGCAGTCGGAGGCCCATGCCTCTTTTTCCAGGCATTCCACCAGTGTGTCCAAGCCGCCATGCTCAACGAAGCTCACTTTATGATCCTCCGCACGCGTTGACAAGACACGCACCAGAGATAAAGAAGCAATGAGAAAGGAGCGTTGCTCCCTCAGTTGTGCTCGCCGAGCGGCTTGACAAAGCATGCGCATGCTGGTTGGCCGGAAAGCGTGCTTGCTCTGGTCTCCTGCACTACCCCCGCCGCACGCAGCCTCGGTCACAGCCACGGCCAATAACCTGGCTTTGGCTATCGCCTCAGCTTCCGCAGGATCCAGGGTTACACAGGAAGGTTCATCTCCCCATTCTTGCCATATTCGCGCAATTACATTCACCGCATCTTTAGACCCAAGCAATTTACGAGCGTTGTCTGCTCTCTTAATATCGCTATCCGTCAATGCCGAATGCAGAGCCTGAAGAGCCGCCAGCGTTGCCTCAGGACTCCAGGAAGGAGGTAGGCTGAGATCCGTCCCATTATCCAAGCAGTTCTTTAGCGCAGTCAGCTGTGCGTCCACCTCTTCGAGCCAGCGCCCGTCATTTTCGTTCAGTGTCACACAAATGTTCTCCAAGTCAACGCCTTGGCTTGTGAACTGCTGTAAAGCATCCTTGACGGCATCCGCCCTATCCATTTCGAGGTCAACCATATTCTCGTACACTGTCTCATCGAATGTTGCTTGTGATATTCTCTTTTTTGGGACTTCAGGGGTTGAGACCATTGACGTCGACGCTGAAAAAAAATGTAAGGAGCGCATCGGCGAAACAAAAATTGTGAGACGATGACCTTGCATGAATGAAAACGGGAAGAAGTTCACTCAACACACGCGGGCCGACTTGCACGCTATGGCAATCGTATCTGCGCTTCATGGTCAATCGTGTTCGGTGCTTTTCGTTCTAGAGATGACGGACAGGGGATCGACCTCCGTTCTTCATCCCTTTCAAGCGAGCGACTCGCACTTCTTTGGCGAGGTGGGGCAACTTTTGCGCCCTTCACCCCGACGGGCAGATTTATGCCCAAGCGCAAAACCCATCTGTCAACAGTTCTCATGGCTCACAGACGGGATGGATTAAATTTTGCCACAGGATCGCGCGGCACGCTTTGCTTCTTACGACTTTGCCGTTGCATTGACCTCGTCGTCCCTCCTCATCCCATCCTCCTCTCGAGATACACGAGGAGCGCATCAATGTAATGCACAATGTTACAGTTCTTTCCCCAATAATCTGATTTTATGAGTGAGGAGCGTGGTAGTCAGCCGCCCGCCTTGCAATTGCAAAACACGCGGGGTTCATTGTCCCGAAACGCGAGTGCCCCCGTTACTTCTTCCGCTTCTATCCCCGATGACGCCGCTTCACTTAAAAACGTCAGCAACAGCTTCAGTCCCCTGTGCAATGATATTTCCAGTCAATCTTTTGCCAGCGACCCATATGCACGACCGCAGGGGGCGACGCGTATGATAATCATGGATCCTCGTGCCTCGGGGGGTGGTTATGGAGGAAGTGGAGGGAGTGGAGCAGGAAGAGGAGAAATTAAAGGAGGTATCGGAGGGGGGAGAGGAGGGGCCTTGGGAAAAGGTCACAGGGGGCAAGGAAGGGGGGAAACAGGGAGTAAATGCCTAGATCTTGTCGCGACAGATGGAAGAGAAGGCACATTACGGCAGCAACACCCGCAAACATTTTCCCGAGACATTGAGAAGTCTACCAACTTCTCGAAAGATCCAACGGCTCCCAGAAGTATCAGCAGTCAGCAGAGTCAACAATCTGCAGGCGGACGATTGGGCGGCAGCAACGGATCACGACCGGGCGGGCTCGTGCTCACGAATACACGCAACTCCCTTCCTAATCCTCCTCGACAAACCTCTAACGATCAGGCTCTCTTCCACGGCCCTCGGCCGCCGATGAATAGACACGTACCCTTGCACCATAGAGCACCTTTACTGAGGACTCAGCAACGCCAGCAAACTGTCCAGTACCTGCAGCATGTGCAGTCAAGGGAGGCCCGGACGAGAGCTGCCGACCAGCGAAGCTCCGCTATCCCGGTTCCTCCGTCGGGCTTGCGACCTGACACGACAAGCTCTGCTGCTGGCGACTCATGTCGTCCACTTTCCCCGCACACACAAGCCGCCCAGACGTACAAGCCCCCTCATCAGCCGCTACTTTCCCTGCCCCCCCCCCCC
>NW_005802969.1:4210-9147 GCF_000240725.1 Microchloropsis gaditana
CTAATAATTTGAGGGTTCGCCCGCAGTCCACCTTCGACTGTGACATCTGGAAAACACATCAGGAAGCTACAGTGAGGTTGTGGCAAGGAAAGCAATGCAAGGACTTCCCTAATCCTAACCCTATCCCGGATTGGGCCTCAAAGTTACGTGCACTCTGTCTCAAGCCCCCTTGCTCTCCCTCACATCCGACCGCGTCCGTCGCTCCGAGACTTCCCAATCCATACCGTGCGTACCTCAGCCCAATAGCTCCTTCCGGGCTCCCCTTTCTGTCGCACGGCTACGCCAGGCCACTCCCCCCGCGCACTCCCGCTTCCCTCAGTCCCCTCCGGCCCGCCCCCCTCAGATGGACTCCTTGGCCTTGTTCACCGCCTTCTTCACCGCGTCCGTCGTCTTGTCCACGATGGAGTACTTCTCGTTCAACTCCAGAGCCTTGTCGATCGCTGAGTTTGAGAAGTCCACCGTCAGCCCCACCGCGCTCTTAGCCTTGCTCACCAGGTCGTACTCTTGGTCCAGGTCCGAGAGCTTCGTCTTGGTTGACTCCAGAGTCTCCTCCAGCTTGGCCACCACGGAGTCCTCGCCGTCGTTCTCCTTCAGCTTGGAGACTAAGGAGGAGGCGGAATTCGAGACCTTGGTTCCGATTTGGTACTTGGAGTTGATCTTCACGATGTAATTGAAGACCTCCAGAGCAGTCTTCCCCACCCCACGGGCCGCCTCCCCCACATCGTTGTCAGTCTTGGCCGCGTAGTTGGTGAGAAGGCCAAGGACGATGCCCAGCACAGGCCCCAGGAAGACGATGCCCGCGGAGGTACCGACGATGGCGGCGCTTGTCTCGATGGTCTGCGGGTTCACCGGCACCAAGGCAGTGCTTTTCGGCTCCCCTCCCGCCGGGGGCGTGCTCACGGCGGGGCTGATCTTGGGCTTATCCATCAGGTCCGACATCATGCGAACGCTCCTGGGGTCAGGCAAAACACCAGGAGGAACATGTGGGGAGAGGAAGTCAGAAGCGAGTCGAGTCTTTTTCTGCTGCCGAGAAGGACTCAACCATGAACACGGCAAGCCCAAAATTCATATTCATAGACACTTTAATCATCAATATCACGTTTGCTCTACGAAAAAACCTCCACTGCCTGTACTCATTCCAACGGTCCCACATAGATCAACTTTCGATACACCTATCCACTCGTGCCTCCTTCTCCCTCTCCCTTAACTTACCCCCTTGACACGCGGGGATGGCCTGCAAAGATCCATCGAATGGGGGTGAGAAAGGTGTTTATAATTAGTGTACTCAATGGCATTGAAAGGGAGCGAGGTGAGAACCATGGTAATCTGAACCGTCGGGCACACGCCTGGAACCCCGTTCCGCTTTTCCTTCTGCTCGCCTGCCATCGACTTACCCATGAAAGACAAGGCAACTGCTGGTAAAAGAGCTAGAAGAAAGAGTTGTCGGGCAGCCATTGCTATGAGAGGCGGAGACGACTGGTGGTGCCCATTTTACGGGAAAGGAAGCAAGAGAAAGGGTGAGGATTTTGTGCGAGCAACCACGGAGAGCTTCCCGCAATGCGAGGAAGGCGTCTTGCACGGGAGTGCCCCGAGTAATTGTTGGTGAGGACGCATCGCTTTCGAAGTGGGTGGTAGTGAATTAAAGAGAAAAAGGACACGGTGCCATAACGCACACAGGAGGAGGAAGAGAGGAGGCAAGGCCACAAGAGAAAAGAGGCCACCAACGAGTGACGGGAGGCGGAAAGCATCCTCTCCTCCTCTTCGCCTACTGCGGATTAATTTTGCCACCAGCGCCTTTTCCTCAAGCGTATCTTGCCCTCTGCAACAGCTTCAACCACACACTGCCTTGGCCACGCGGTCGACCCCGCACAGGCATTGGGGCACGTGCACACGGCGCCCAGTACACCCAACGTGTCTAGAGGAAGCGGAACAAAGGTTCAGCTACTATATGTGTGGCCTTCTCCCTCTCGTTTTGGATCCACTTCTACCACTTCTGCCCTCGCGTCTTCCCTCATCCTACCAGGGGCAAGGAACACGGGGGATCAAGTGCACCCCCTGCCCTCGCTCACTCCTGGTTCACAACTAATTAAAATAACATCCATCATGACGATGATTCGGGTCCGCTTTTTTCTACACCATCCTGACTTACTGCTCCAGGTTGCTGATGCGTGCGCTCGCCTTTTTTGGGGGCTTAGCTCTTGTCTCAGGTAGGTCGACAGTGGTCAGAATGAGAATGGAACATGTACGCTGAGATTAACCGGAGTGTGGACCAACGGACACTTCGCTTCTAATAATCGTACCCATCTGTCTTGCCTTCCAAATCCATTACTTGCGTGTCTCGTTGTGCTAGACGAAGCGTGTTTCGCCTTTTAAAAAGGGCGCGTATTCGGCTCTCCTGACGTTGTAAAATGTGACATTTGCTGCGAAATACCCGCTGAGAACTCTAGAGCAGAAATTCGCATAGATTTGATAAATATTTAACCGATAATATTGCTCGTCCTGAACTCTACAGTTCTGCCAACTGTTACGCAAGGCTACATGCTGGCTACTTCCTCTGGATCATGCCAGGGCCCCACAATGTCCCTAAGCGATAGCCCCAGAAAGGTCCTGGTAACGGGGGCTGGAGGCCGTACGGGGACACTTGTCTTCCAGAAACTGCAGGCTAAGACGGATTTTCAGCCTATTGGACTCGTCCGTTCAAAGAAGTCAGCGTCAAAACTGCGGAAAGCTGCAGGAGCCACCGACGAACAAATCGTCATTGGTGACGTGATGGACCCGGCGACTCTGAGCAAAGCTTTGGAAGGTTGCGACTCTCTGATTCTATGCACAAGTGCCACACCCAAAATTCTACTCTTCAGTGTCATCAAAATCTTGTTTAAGAAGCTCCTGCGCAGGGCGCCAGGCCGGCCAGAGTTCAAGTTTCCCCCCCGGGGAGAACCCGAAGAGGTCGACTGGTTAGGCGCAAAGAATCAGGTGGACGCCGCGCTCGCAGCAGGCGTCAAACACTTTGTATTTCTGGGGTCCATGGGCGGGACCCAACCGGACAATTTCTTGAATAGTATCGGAAAACGCCCTGACGGATCGGGGGGGGACATTTTGCTGTGGAAACGCAAGGCGGAGAAATATCTGATTCAACGGGCCAACAGCCACGGGATGTCTTACACGATTGTGCACCCGGGGGGGCTGTTGGACAAGCCAGGAGGACAGCAGGAGCTCATTTTTGACGTGGATGACGTGCTTTTGCAGCGTACGACGCGCTCGATTCCTCGGGAGGACGTGGCGGAGGTATGTGTCCAGGCATTGCTGCAGTCCAAGGCTAAAAATGTGGCCTTGGATGTCATTGCAGAGGCAGTTGGTACAGGAACACCTACTACAGATTTTTCGGCACTGTTTGATAGCTTGCAAAACCGAAGCTGCGCGTATGAGTCTCCTTGAGCGGTAGCATTGATTCGGTGGAAGAGCTGTCGTGACGTTACATTTCGGGTGTAAGAGGGGAAAGGGGATATAACAGGACACTTGTATGCATAGTGAGTATCTTCTTCGCGTCTGCGACTAAGCATGATGAACAATTTGTCACGCAAGCCGGCGGACCGGACGTGAACCGTCAATCCTCCAAGAGAGTATGCTTCTTTGGCAACGTGATGGTGTTTCTTTACTTTGCTCGCCACGCTCCTGTTTTATGCTACCATAAGACTTTTCTTCACTTTGCTGTCCCCCTTGCCCCTTTTCTAGGACATGATCGGACCACTGGCAAGGAGCAGGTTCCGCTTTGTGAAAGTCACGTCCAACACTGGAGTGGCTTTCGTGTGCAACGTGGAATGCGGGGCAAGAGATACAGATGACATCAGAGAGGCGAAGTCTCCGTTCATGTCCCATGTCCGCACCGTCATGTCAGCGCCTCCACTCGCTAGCACTGTCCCGTCTGCGCTGTAATTCAAGCGATGTACGGGACCCTCGTGTCCTCTCAGAACAGCCACCTCCCGCCCTGATGCCACCTGCCAGATCCGAATGACCCCGTCCTCGTTCCCTTGGCCACCTCCCAGTCCCGCGCCTGCAAGAAACTGACCATCTGGACTGACAGTTAAGGCCGTAACCGGCCCAAAGTGTCCCGAATATAGCCGAAAACACCGACCACTCCCGAGGTCCCACAGCCGCACCGTCTTATCCCACGATCCGGTGACGAGATAGCTGCAGTTCGGATGCCAAGCGACGCAAGACACGTCCGAGTAGTGACCGACCAGCAGCCGCACCGGTTGCGTCCTGTTTGTGCACCACACGCGGCCGACCCGGTCGTAGGACCCGGAGGCGAAGTAGTGCCCGACGGGCGCGAAGCTCACGTCCCAGACCGGCACGTCGGTCGGGGACCTGTACACACACACGTTACGGGAGGCGGCCACGTCCCACAGCCGCACCGTCCCGTCCGAGGAGGCCGAGAGGAGATGTTGCTGCTCCGGTGCCCAGCTGACGCCGTGGACGGGTTGGCTGTGTCCTCTCATGATAAGCGGACCCTCAGGGGCCTGCTCCTCCCCGTCGCTGTGAAGCTTACTCCCATTCCCATTTTCCATCCCTACGGGGCCCTCCCCGGCCAAGCGGAAGACGCGCACTGCCCTGTCGTGGAAGCCTGCGGCAAGTTGAGTGGCGTCGGTCGTCATTCGCGCCACGGTGCACCCGTCGTAAGTGTTGGTCAAGGAGGCCATCAATACCGTCGGATTCCCGGGATCTGCCACCCCCATCGCTATTTCTTGTCGCGTCTTAGCAGCTAGCGCCTCCAGTTTTTGGAAGAGAGGGGCATTATATGGAGGCCTGCTGCTGTCATCTTTCACGTCGGACCCGCCCAGCCCCGTCGCTCTCCAGCGAACCGTAAACGCGTGGCTTATTTGACCACGCCCACCCCTGACCGGAGAGCCGCTATCTCTCCGTCCACCCCCCCGCCCCCC
>NW_005802968.1:0-5787 GCF_000240725.1 Microchloropsis gaditana
CCTCCTCCTCCTCCTCCTCCTCCTCCTCCTCCTCCTCCTCCTCCATGACCACCATACTCCCATCATCCAGCGGAAGCTGCGGGACTGCCCCTCCCCCGACGCCCATCCCGTCCTCCCCTCGAGGCGCCTGAAACTTGAGCTGCAGCGGGCTCAGCCAGGTCTTGCTCCTCTTGCTCTGGAACATGCGCTTGCTCTTGCTGGTCTGGTAAAGCCCCAACATCCTGCCCCCATACTCGGAGTTGATATTCTCCGTGATACCCACCTGGTAGGAAGCCCACTTGTTGTGCCGGAGGTGGAAGGCACGCCCGACCGTGACCCGGGCGCCCTCCTCCAGGCCGTGGATGACGAAATGGGCCCGGGAGGAGGAGGACGAGGGCGGGTTCGGGGTCCACCACAGCCACCAGCCCTTGTAGACGCTCAGATACTTGCCGTTTACCGAGTTTCGGAGTATCACCACGTCGCCATTGCACAAGAAATCGGAGCGAAAGTAGGCCGACGTCCCTCCCACCTTGATCAGGTGCACATCCAAGGGCGCGGCCCCTGGTCTGGCAATGCAGTAGCCTTTCCCTTCCGTCACACAAGCCCATCCCCCAACGGAGCCGCCCGTGGCTGCCAGGAGCGGCGCGATGTCACCCGAGCGCACGTACACGTCTGATCCCGACAAAGCCCCCTCCTCGTCCTCCCCCTCCACCGCACTGGCATAGCTACCCGCTCTCCTCTCCCCGCCAAACCCGTCACGACCCGCGTCCAAGGTACTTGCCAGCCCGTCCATCTCCACACCATCCCCCCCTGCGCCCACAACACTGCCCACTTTCTCCTTTCGTCCTCCTTCCCCGCCCCCGTCGCTGCTTCTGGAGCGCACGCGGCTCGGGCGAGCACCCGGCGAGTGACCAGGGAAGACAGATCCATGGAGGCCGCTGCTGCTCATCCCAGCCTCGGTCGCGCTCAGCCTGTCTGTGTCTTCCTCTCCCAGCCCCGCTTCGCCGCCAGCCGCCACCAGCTCGCAGTGATAGAAATACCGCTTGTCGCACCGCCGATGCGCGCCCCCCGGACTGGCCGCCACGGAATTGTGCAGGTCGTAGACGACAATGTGGACCGAGGCGTCCCCGAAGTACCCGCCCAGGTCGATGGACTTCTGCCCCGCGATGTTGACCAGCTGCCACTGGGAGAAATCCAGGTACATGGAGTGGAAAGACATGGAGTAGATTGGCCCCAGCACAAACTCGGGCTCTTTCCCTTTCCCCCCTCGCCGCGGGACTCGCGTCTCGTCCGGCTCGTTGAACTCCTTCCCCAGCGGAGGGGGTTCCTGCCCCGCCGGGGTCACGACCAGCCGGTCCATGCCTCGGGAGAGCGGGAAGGTCAGGTGGGGGAGTTCCACCTGCTCGGCCTCCACCGCCTCCCCACCTTTGTCGCCGAAGCTGTAGTGCAGGTTCTTGAGCACGCGGCGGGCGAAAGCAAGTACCATGCCCGCCACGGTCTTGGTCACCAAGCCCAAGTGCATCCGCTCCGTCAACTCGGCGCCCATGTAGAGCACGCCCTCCGGGAGCTTCTTGAAACGACCCTGGATCTGCATTTCGAAGAGCCGTTGCTTCCCGGCGAAGTGCGCCACGTACCGAGGGTCTTCGGGCTTGGTCCGGAGCATGAACAAGACCTGGCCCTTGAAGAATTCATTCTCGAAGTCCACCACCTCGTTGAACGGGATCTGCACCCCCATCCAGTCGATCAGCTTGACTCCGTTGTACCGGGGGTCTCGGAGGGTCTGGGCGAACCGGCTCCGCATCTCTTGTCGTCGCGATTCATGCATGCTCCTCGGCGTGCCCGTCGAGCCTGTATCCAGTCCCAGCCGGCTGCTAGCCTCGTTCCCGGCCGCCTCCTCCCTCGCCCCATGGCCCCCTACCAGCCGCGTCTGGCTGGCGATGCGTCGCAAGGCCGAAAAAGTCTGCCCGGCGGCCTCCACTATGTTGGTAGGCGTGCCGATCGACGGCGACGAGGCGCTGGAGGAGGACAACGAGGGGGGCGGCAATGTTTGTGGGGGATCAGGGTCCCGCGCCCCCTCCCTCGACCTCCTCCTCTCCACGGTAGGGCTTGGGCTGGGGGCAGGAACAGGTTTGGGAGCCCCTAGGAAAACGTCGTGGCCCCGGGCTTTCAGGATGAGTATGACCAAAGAAGCGCCCAAGACCATGCCGACCAGCAAGCCCATATCTAGGTCCGGATTGGATAGAAGGCGGTTCGCCGCTGCCCAACCTGTGATCAGGTGATGGTAGTAGAGGTCGTTGAAGGGGCATTTGCCACGCAAATCACGTCTTCCTCACAGCCTGACATTCATGCTGTAACCAATTTCTTGACCGCCCGACTTTACGTGAGCCCCATGCCATGTTATTACCTGTTCCGGCTGCAGCCGCCAGTACAAGGGGCTCGAAATACGTCTCCATGACTTCCACACAACCCACAGACGTCTGAGGGCGCCGCACGCGTCCGAGCCCAGGTACCTGTCAAACTTGGCCTTCGGACAAAACAAAAGCACCACCGTGATTCCCCGGGGATTGTGCACGTCCTGAATGGAAGGGAAGTGTGCAACTGGATGTGAGCGACAAACGTGTTCCGCTTGCTCGAAACCTTATCATCGCATGGGCATAAGATTATTAAGGCATTTTGTCTTCAACAGAAGCTTGGCTTGTGGATTAAGGAACATAGTCTAGCAGGAAAAATGCCCCCGTACAACCTTATCCACATAATCAACATTTCGGCATTTTGCATGCAAGGAAAGGCCTTGTTGAACGAGGTAATTGGCGGTGGCACGGCCGCAAGGAGATCGGCGAGATGTTGTATTTGACGTGACCGGACGGAGGGGTGTGAAACGCAGAATTATGCTGGGAGAGACTCGCATTTACTACAAAGCGGAATGCACCGGGACGCCTTGGATGCATCATCACTCTTGCCTGAAACATTCTTCACGACCAACTTACACAGGAATGCCTGGGTTCATGTCCTTGGTTTTCTCCCGACGACCATGAGGCACCGAGACCTGCGAGGGCGGTGGGCTGCCGATGGCGGCGCTCCTACCTCCTACTCCCTGGGACCTTCCGCGGCGCCGCTTCCCTCGTCGACACAAGCCGAGGTCCTATTTGATGGCCGCGATAAGGAGGACGTGGATTGTCACCATCACTCGCTGGAGGAACGGGCGCGGCGGACAGTATTTACATGCGCCTGGTGCGCCCTATGCCTTGCAGGCAGCAATGTCCTGGGCTCCAAAGTTCTGTCATTGGGAGGCACGGCTTTGTTTTGGCCAGGCCCACCCATCGTCGCCATGTTCCTGGTCCTCAGTCCTTTGTTCATGCAGCGCTGGTTGGCGTCCACGGCATTCGCTGTCTACCTTGTGATGATCCTCCTCGATTTTGGCAAGCTGAACGAGTGCCTGTTTTTGAACGTGCTGTTCATGGTCACCGATGCCACGGAGGTCTTCGTTGTCATGACGTGTTTGCGTGCAGTGCTAGGGATCGCTCCCGTCAGTATCATTCGGACGGGGGTGGGAATAAATGCCATCCTGCTTTTCCCCCTGGTTCTGGCCCCCTTGAAAGCGGGCCTGAATGCTTTGCTTATCTATATGTGCTACGGCGCACTGAACCTTCCCTTGTCTGAAACCCTCGTGATTTGGCTGATTGGGGACCTGTTTACCGACTTCTTCGTCGTATACTCGGTGCTGGTGGTGCGCTACTACCTCCAGCTCTACCTGATCAAGGTGAAGGAGATGAAAATGTGTGAGAGGGAGGGCAGAAAGGAGCCGGAAGACGCGGGCCGGGCCGAGACGGCGAATGCAATCGGCATGGGAGGCAGTCTCAGGGTGCCGCATGGAGGGCCGGGCGAAAGCTCAATGGGCGGGGCAGGGCGCACGACCCCGGCTCTGACCAACGGGGAGAGTATTTATCACTTTACGCAAACACGTTACGAGAACGGGGGGTGGGGCCAAGAAGAGGGTGACGAGGAGGAATCGGAGAAGGAGTGGGGCAGCGACGACAGTGAATACGAGGACGAGGAGGAGGATGAGGAGGAAGACGAGGAAGACGAGGAGGAGGAGGAGGAGGAAGACGAGGAAGACGAGGAGGAGGAATGGAAGTTCGAAAATGGAGGGCGTGAGATCGAGCCCGCGGAATCTAGGAATGAGGAGGATGCTGGAAGCAGTGATGTTCCCGGGAAGTGGTCTCCATACGCTCCTGGAAGCGGCGTCTCTCACCATCGCGCGAATGGAGTACGTCCGGATATGGTGGCGAAGACCGACGCGTTGGGTCCAGGGATACCAAGCAATGCTGCCGCGGTGCAGCAGGCCGGCCATCCAGTCAAAGCCTGGCTGCACTCACCGAGGATGCTCTGGGACGTGACAGCCTTCGTCTTCTTCCTCTCGGTCAGCATCTTGACCTCCTTCGCTACCATCCTCAACCACACGCGCATCGCCCGCCAGCCCCTCTTCTACCTGGGCAGTCGGCTTCTTTTTCCGGTCACGGGGTACGTGACGGTGCGGTACGGACAGCTTGTCTCCTGCTTCATCGTGGGTGTGGTTGCCATCAGCATGCTGGTCACCGATTTCCTCCTCAACGAGGAGCAGAAGACGTATGGCTCCGTGTATATCACCTCCTTCAGCACCCTCTTCCAGGCCTTAGTCTGCCCGACGCTCATCGTCATCGTCTCCTGGTCCATTTCCTACCTGGCTGTGGCCCTGGCAGAGCGGCAAGACACCCTCCGCCTCCTTCGGGATAAAAACGCCCAGCTGCTCGCGCAAGAAAAAGAATTAAGAGAGGCGAAACTGGCAGCCGAGCAAGCCCTGTCCTCCAAGACCGAGTTCTTCGCCCGCGTCTCCCACGAGTTCCGCACGCCCCTGAACGTGGTCCTGGGGTTCTCAGAGGAACTCATCAAGCCGCCCCCCCCTGGGGACGGAGGGCAGTGGGTGGCACTGACTGCTGAGACAGCGGACCGCGTGCAGTACATCTTGGCGGCGGGAGAGAGTCTGTTGCGGGTCGTGGACGACATCCTGGAGCTCTTCCGCCTCTCCTCCACCCACTCCCAAAAGGGGGGCCAGCTTCTCCGGGTGAATATGACGGCGGTCGACATCCCCTCCTTCTTTGGCACCGTCTGCGACCTGGTCGAGGTCATCTCCAAGGAGAACGGGCTGCATTTCATCAAGCACCTGGACCCCGCCCTCCCCCGGTACCTGATCATTGACCGGGGCCGATTCTCCCAGCTTGTCATGAACCTGGCCTTCAACGCCTGCAAGTACAGTCGGCCCGCGGGCGGGGTGGTGTCCATCCGCCTCACCAACGAAGGTCCCGTGGAGGACGGGCGCCCGGGCTTCATCACCTTGCGCCTCGACGTGCAGGACAATGGGCCGGGGATACCGCCGGAGGTCAAAGACCGAATTTTCGAGTCCTTCTTCCGAGGAGGGCCCTCAATGGAGACCATGGAGGTCGAGGAAGAGGAAGTGGCCATGCCCGCTGCGGCGGGAGGGCCCGACTGCTACTCCTTGCCGGCCACCGGGGGTGGGGGGGGAATGCGAGGAGGCGAGATGACTGGGTATTTTGAAGATGCAAGTCAGCTACCACCGGGGGGTCAGCGCCACAGGGGAGTCGGAGCTGCCTCGCCCTATCTCTCTCCGGGCTTGCCGACGACCAACTCGGTGTCTGGGGTCCACACAGGCTTCAATGCGGGGCTGGCTCCTGGTGCAGGTGTTCGCAGTCAACAGTACCTCGTCCTCCCCCTCCACCGCACTGGCATAGCTACCCGCTCTCCTCTCCCCGC
>NW_005802968.1:5944-7903 GCF_000240725.1 Microchloropsis gaditana
TCGTCTCGGCGTCCGCTGGGGGACAGTCGCTATGTGGTGCGCTGCATGTCTCGGCGTAGGGTTTGGGCAATGTCAACTATGCGGAGGGACACGGACTGTTCCTACTCTCATAACTCCCGTGATAATCCGCAGTAAACAGAAACATGAAAAAGTGCTTTTGCTTTAATGGCATCCAACACGTACCCCACTGTTCAACCAACGTCGCAAATAAAGCGCAAAAAAGTACAAAATATGAATATAAGAATCGTGAGATTCATAGTTTTACATTTATGTGGCTTCAGCCATTTTGTTGCACTTTTTGCTGCTCATGTGTCTTAAATGACACGTTACCTGTAAATCTACACAGTTGTGGTGTACTTTTCATCAATAAAGACTCTAGAATGTGCCGTTATCGCTAGAAGTTCCATCGCATTCTCCTGAAACTAACTCATCTCTTTCGACTGGGGCTTCCAATTCTTCTGATGCCTCTCCTTCCAATTCATCGGATATCGAGCCCCCATCGTTCTCATCCTCCTCCATTTCTTCGTCGAAATCCTCACTGGCCGATGAAGACTCCTCTTTGTCGAGATTCAGAAGTGGTGGGGAGGAATTTCTCAGTGCCCCTTTACTTGTCGCCACAGGCGTCAAGAGAAGAGGCTCAGGAATGGGAGGGGATGCTACTTTGTTCGACTCCAACAGTGGTGTTGTGGCTTGTATCGCACCGTTTCCGATTGATGTTATCACCGCATTTCGAGGGGTGGTCAGCTTATCCTCAATCAAGCAAAGCGTTTCGTGACACTTTGCCCTCATAGAGGAATATTTCACGGAAGGAGCCTTGGCCCCGGCCATTAACCAAGAAATTCGTTCCCATTTGGCCCTTTCTAGGAAGCGCAGGCATACTTTCATGGTTTCTCTCCCTGTTTTTGCCGCGGAAAAGTCAGCTCTGTAAATGTCGCATACCTTAGGAAGCACCAACAAGCGCTTCTTTCCATCCATCCTCACAGTGTGGTCTATGAAACGGACGCTGGCCCTGTTGAGCTGCTCATTCAGATGCCCGGCCTGGAAGACGGTGACGAAAGGAGGCGCTGAGAGGCTGCCGTTGACGAGGGCGAAATTGATGCGGAAGTTGGTCTTACTCAGGGCGTAGAGGTAGTGGTCGTCGTCCAGGGGTGGGGGGGAAGGCATGTGCCGAGGGACCGAGCGAGGACGGGCTAGGTGCCCCCGCAACACGCAGTGCTCCAACTCGGTCAGGGAGAAGACGTCATTGCCCATTTCGTAGGAGACATTGGTAAAGAAAGCCGACCAGTCTTTGGATGAGGGTGGCCCGAGCAGGAGGAGGGCATGCTGCAGGAGCGTGTGGTAGATGTTGAGGAAGAAGACCAGGGCCTCCGGGGATGCCAAGTCCAGCAGGTGCAAGGGAAGGACGCGGAATGAGGAGCAAAGGTCCAGGAAGGAGACCAAGCGCTCCGTCCCCGAGTCGGGGGACAAGTCGTAGACGAGTTTCAAGGCCTTGACCGAGAGCGTGCTCAGGCAGGGCCCCACCTCTTCCGTGGTGGCGGGGGGGGGGACGTCCAGGCTCATGCGGCGGGCATTCAGAATAATGCGGCTGCGAGGTTGCCATTGGCCTGACTTGAGGACGAAAGCCTCACGTGGATCGGAAATAATGACTCCCACGGGCATTTCATACCCGGCTTGGCCCCCCACCCGCGCGGTCAGGGCCGTCAGCCAGCTGTCCCGGGTGGTCTCCGAGGCGAACCAGAGGTAGTGCACCCTCCCCAGAGTCTCAAGGGACAAGAAGAAGCTGCCGGGAAAGTGCGCAGATAGCTTGCTGCTGCTCGAGGGGACCTTGAGCCCGAGGATGTCGTGGAGGAAGACCGACCAGCCCGGCTTTTTCGTGCCCATGGCGAAGAAAGAGACGTGGCTGGGGTACAAGACCATCCATTCCTCCCTCCAGTGCGACTCCCACAGGGCCCGGGCCAC
>NW_005802968.1:8324-9139 GCF_000240725.1 Microchloropsis gaditana
CAGCTAGGCAGGGGATGGGAGAGGTCCAAGGGGTCATACTCCTCGTCCCGGTCCAAATGCCGCAGGGCGCTGAGCGGGGGGCAGTAGACACTCCCCGCGTGGACGGGGGAGGATACGGCAGGCTCAGGGCGGTTCATCTCCTCCAGGAGCTGAGCAAGCAGGCGCACGCTCTGGTCAGCCGGATTCTGGTGCTGGAGGGGCCGGTGGCTGGCCGGGAGGGGCGAGGGAAAGCCCTCCATGCTGGGTCCCTGATGCCTGCCCTTCTTGTCGCGGCCCATGCTGCCGCTCCGTCTGGCTTTGTCCTCCTTGACCGGCGAGGCCTTGAGCCCTTTCCTCTTCCCCGGCGGACTGTGGAGCATGTAGGCGTCGCACGTCTCCATCGCCACCACCTCGGCCATGCTCTCGGCGCCGCCCCCGACCGCCACCACCGCTCTCCCTCTCCTCTCTCCATCGCTGCCCGTCCCTTCCCCTTCCCCGGCCAAGGACGACAAGGACTCCCTCGCGTCCGCCTCGGATGCCTGCAGCCGACGCAGCTGCCGTCGCCGCTGCATTTGAATGACAGGCGCCAAGTCGATCCCTGTCCGGAGCGCCGTCCACCTGGCCGTCTCCTCCCCCGTGACCGGGTCCCGAAAACGGACGCGGAGGGTGTAGGCGAGCTGAGGCTTCTTCTTGTGCCGATGGACCATCTCGATCCAGGCAGGCACGTCCACCTCCATGCATCCTTCGATCGTGTCCGAGTCCAGGGCCTTGTCCGCGAAGAAGGGCTCGAGCCCCTCCAACTGCTCCTCCCCTCCCTCGCCAAGGGCTGCTTCTGC
>NW_005802967.1:0-5144 GCF_000240725.1 Microchloropsis gaditana
CCGCTCCCCCCCCCGCCCACGGGGCGGGGCAAGGTCTCAAAGCCCCCCCCCCCGACGACTGCCGAGGCCGTGGGCGGCTCCCAGGGCGCAGGCAAACCTTGACCGGCTTCCACTTTGGTGAAAGACCCGTCCGGATTCACACGCACCATCTCCAACTTGCTCAGCACCTCTTCGGTTGTCAACTGCCGAGGGCGTCCCTGCGGGTCGAGGGGCTGGTCTCCTGGAGGGTGTATGAAAGGAAGCATCACATCCGCATCGCCGGGCAGGGGAGGTAGGCCTTGCCGACGCCGGGCCGCCGCTTGATTGGCACGCACACGGTCGTAGAGAGCCTCGATTTCATGCGCCCAAGGTGGGGGCGATTGGTCCGCCCGCGGTGGTAAAGGCTGGATGGTGTTGAATGGACTTGGCGAGGCGTCGGGCGAGGCCGCAGGGGGTGCGATTGTCTGAGGTCGGGGGAACGCGTTGCCAACAGATGTGGAGGGGGCCGCGAGCGATTGAAAGCTGGACTCGGTGGAAGAAGACGTAGGGTCATCGACGGGGCGCGACTCGACCTCGCCCTGCGATTTAGCCACCCGAGGGTCCGCATACTCGTACCCCAGGCGAGCCATGAACTCCTCGATGCCCATTTCCTCCTCCGCCTCCAGGGTGCTCCCGCTGCCTTTTTGAGAGGAAGCTCCACCCCCAATGTCTTGATAGCGGCCCATATCCTGGATCCCTTGCGCCGCCGCCGCCTCAAACGCCGACCATTCCTGGCCCATGCCCGCACTCGGCACGTTGAACTTACTCGCCGTCTCCCTCCCCACCGCGTCCTCCCCCAGCCCGTACCCCACCAGACCCTCCCGGTTCACCCGCCGCGCCTCCCGAATGATCGCCTCCGTGTCCTCTACGTTGCCCGCCGCCTTCAACTGAGCATAGTCCACGTACGGGTCGTCATGGTGAGTGACTGTATCTGCGGGGGCGGTAGGAGAAGACGGCGTTGGTCCCCCGGCGCTGGTGTCTGCCGCAGGACTTGTCGCTCCACGAGGCGGCTTCGAAAGAGACATGGATTCAGCGCTCCTTTTATCCCCCACTGTCGCGTCGGCGGCCACGGTCGCAGCTGACTTTTTGCTTCCTTGCCGGGCTTCTCCGACTCGGGAAGGCAAAAACCGGCTCCATGCAAAGTGGGAAAGGAGGGCCGCATCGTCGGCACCCACCTTCCCCTCCACACAATCAGCCACCAGCTGGCCCGTACGGGGCGCCAGCAAGACGCCGTTCCGCCAATACCCTCCAGCCACGAAGAGGTTCTCCCAGGGCGTGCTTCCCAGCACAGGGAGGGTGTCGGGGGTGGTAGGGCGCAGACCGGCCCATGTCTCTTCCAGTTCCAAGTTCCCCAACGCCGGGCAGATTTGCAAGGCCCGTTGGGTCAAGTCGTGGATACCCTTCGCCGTTACCCCCCGATCCCACTGCCCTGCCTCCACGGTGGCGCCTACGATGAGGCGGCCATCCGCCTTGGGAATCAAGTAGCAATTCTCCGCGAAGATGACCCGGGTCAAGGGGTTGGGTTCGCCCTTTTTCGGGCGCAATGAGAGCATTTGCCCTTTCACAGGGCCCACCGGCACGGGCAACAGGCGGTTCATCCACGCACCGTTCGCAACCACGACCTGTGCGAACGAAAGCCGGCGCCCGTCGCTCATTTTGACCGCCTGGACGGCTGGCAAGGCGGGATGGAAGACCAGGGCCTCCACCGCCCATTCGGACCCCTCCAAGACACTGACGCCCGCCCGCAGGCACGCCTCCCGGAGTGCGCGAAAGAGACGACGGGCGTCCACTTGCATGTCCTCGGGGTACCACCAGCCCCCGGTCACGTGCGGCGACAAGGCTGGCTCCATGCCTCGGATTTGCGGCCCATCTAAACGGTAGGCCGGCCCTGCCCCCGGGGGGGGCACCCAACCATCCACCTGATCGCCCGTGAAGGCAGGTGCTAAAAACCCCCCTGCGGCGGCGAACCCAGTGGAGATCCCACCCGACCATTGCTCCAGATCTGCGGCCCACTCGCTGTACATGTCGCGGCTTTGCAAGCACAAATCCAGGTACGGACCGGCTTCTAGGCGTTCCGCCTGAGGAGCCAGCATGCCCCCCGCTGCCATGCTGGCCGATTCAGCTTCGTCCCTACTCACGACCACTACCTTGGCTCCGCGTTGGGAAAGCTCCAGTGCAGTCGACAAGCCCGCCAGGCCCCCTCCAATGACCAAAACATCGCCGCCTCCCGGTGCATCTCTCTTTGCCATCAGGCTGGAACCTTGCGGTCTGATGCGAGCGACGCTGCGATGAAGCGACCGGGAGAACGGCCTAGAGGTTGATGGCATGTGGAACGCCCGGGTCGTGCTCCACAAACATGAGAGGGCCACCACCACGACGGCTGCGGTGGCAGAGGCATTCCGAGACAAGGCATAAGGAGGATCTTGGCTGCTCCCACGCAGCCTCCGCTTCATGACAGGTCGACAGCCAGCGAATGAATCACAGAATGACTCACTTATCCGTACGACCTGCTGCTTATTCCTTACTTATTTGTGTGTCGTGCACCCTGTGGAGTAGGTGGTGGGGTCTGGCATTGAACATGGCCGGGGGTGGAAGGCAAAAGTTGCACTTAGACGGGCCGTAAAACCTGACTCTCTTCCCCATTGCCTTCGGAATAGACAAAACTGATCTGCCAACACTTATACTATCATTCTCGCTCCATTTACCCCAACTGTATGCAACTACGTGTGTGTTTTTAATGTCAACGATCAGGTAGTATCTTCCCTTACGACCCACCGGGACCTCTGTCGCCGTCGGGCATGGCGCGAGAAGAAGAGTGCACGTAAAACCAGACTCACAGGGTGTGAAAAGAACGTCGCTTCCAAATAAGATATGACCACTTATACGCGCGAAGGCTTCCATACAGAGTGTTCATGAAGGGCCTCGCCATTGATGCAGTCCATAGACTTGCCAATGCTGATAGAATAGGACTTTCCACGACAAGCTCCACCACCACTGTGGCGAACACGACCACACCGTGCAATCAGACGCTCTTTCTCTTCACCCGTGCCCCCGCGCTTTTCTCTCGGCTTCATCGCTCACGTCCATTGTGACTGCTACCCCACTGCACAGAAGAGATTTGCGGGCTTATCGAAGTACGGAAGCGGGTTCAAAGGGAGCAGTTCTTCCCTTGCGAACGTAGGCATGGCCACCATGAAAGGTTTGTTTGCGTTTCCGCTTTGCACTTTACTTGGGCATCTTTTAAAGGAGAGTCGGTCTCTTGTAACACAATTACTTTGCTCTACATTCTTCACCAACTTGCTCTTTTGTGATGTCGCGGGCAGGACGAGGGGTGGGTCTGATATCTCGTGCCTCGACGTAACGCTACCATCTCCCGTTCCCATGCCACAATTTCTCCACTTACCCTTACACACAGCGCTCAGCGTGCCAGTTAAGCTGCTAAAAGAAGGAGAGGGTCATGTGGTCACGGCAGAACTAAAATCCGGGGAGGTCTATCGAGGATTGTTGATGGAATCTGAAGACACAATGAACGTCCACCTCTCGGACGTCACACACACCGCACGGAACGGCAAAGTCCGTAAATTGGAACAAGTGTACTTGAGAGGGAGCCATCTCAAATTCATCGTGCTACCAGAGATCCTCAAGCACGCTCCTGTGTTCAAGAAGGTGCAGGGCATGAAAAAGAAGGAGAGCAGCAAGACGGCGGGCAGAGGCCGCGGGGGAGCTTTTCGGGGGAAGAAGAGGAAGGCCGGGAACTAATGCACATGTATCGACGTGATTGACCCCGCCTTCCCTTGTGCGATTGCCCACACGTCGACCAGATGGAGAAGAAAAGTTATGCGGTCGATCATGAAAGGAGGAGTTCGGCGCCCGCTGGGGCCTCCCACAATAAGCAGCCGTTCTCGAGACCAATCCTCGTCAATGCCAGCGCTGCAGACGTGCGTGATAAGGTCCATGGACAGCGACCTACCCGAAATACGTTTTCTGTCCCATTTAAAAGAAAAAACAAGATCTGTGTAACACGCGCTGTCGCTAGCCCTTCAGTATACAAGTGCTTTGAAACCCTCGCATGGCCCGACTTGTGTGTAACATGCTCCCGAAACCTCACATTCCTATCCCGCAACCGCCCGGCACATCGTGTCTCCACGGTACTCCTCATGCACACGTGGTGGTTATGCCAGTGCTGCCAACTCCTCGCCATCTTACCCTCCCATCAATCTCCCTCCGCCACCCCATCCTCGGTCCCCCCTGCAGCACCCGCTGCCCAATCTCGATCCTCCCCTTCCCGACCCTCCTCTTCAACTCCTCCTCCCTCCCTTTCCCCCTCTTCCCCTTCCCCGGCGTCGCCCGTCAGCAGCGTTGTCCGAGGGGAAGGTCCCATGGAAGAGGACGAGGACGGGAGGGAGGACGGGAGGGAGGACGGGAGGGAGGAAGGCTTTGCGTGGAAGAAGGAGGCGCGGACTAAGTACCGGATGGAGGCCAACACCAGCCGCCTTTCCCTGTTCACTTCCAGCCCCAACAGCCGTCTCAACAAGGTCGGCTCTCGCCCTGGGCCCCCTGCCTTTCTGTTCTCGCACTCCCCACCTCCCTTCCTTTGCCCCTCCAGGTGCATCTTCCGCCGCCCCTCCTTCCTCCTCCCTTCATCGGCCCCACCGCCCCCCTCTCGCGCCTCCTGGTTCTGCGCCCGTCTCTCCCCCACCCACTGCTCCAGTTCCGCCTTCAAGGCCGGGTCGTGGACAAACTGACACGCCTCCCCGTGGTGACAGGAACCCCTTGGCTTCGAATAAAACCGACAATACAAGCCTCCCGAGCCCTTCCGGGGCCCGTGCCGGTAGCGGCAACGCGTCGCGTTCAAGGGACATTGGCTCCGCAGGTAGGCACGACAAACACCGTGGAGGACAGAAATCCGGGCACCGGCCTCCCCTTCTTCCCCGACAACGCCGGGAGACGCCGTTGACGCGTTTGGACCAAGTCCTTCGGCCCCTTCCTCGCCCTCGCCTCTGCCCTCGTCCTCCTCCTCGCTAGCGTACACACCACCCACCAGGCCACCCATCTGTCCCGCTCCCTCCCCGATCGCCAGCTTTTTCTCCTCCCCCCCCCCTTCTGCCCCCTCGACCACGTCTCGC
>NW_005802967.1:8589-9125 GCF_000240725.1 Microchloropsis gaditana
GCGTACGGGTCGTTACGGTGGGTACCCTGTGCTTTCACGAGACCGTGCTCGCATCGCTTCTCCTCCTCCTTCTCCATCTGCCGCACCACCTCCCATCCCACCTGTTCCCGCTCCTCGGAGCTGTAGTATTCCTCGTACGCGTCCCCTTCTGTCTCCCTTTTCCCTTTCCCACCGAGTGCTTCTGATGTTGGGGGGGGAGGGACCATGCCCATTTGAGTCATCTGGCGTCGCATCTCTTTCTCTCTCGCTCTCGCTTCCCGCGGATTTTCATATTCGTAGCCATGACGCGCCATGAACGTCTCGATGCTCTCCTCCCCTTCCTCCCTCTCCATCCCCTGCCCGACATCCTTCCGGGTATCATGGTGCACTGCATCTGGCCCTGTGGACAGGGCATCCCGATTCAAGTGAGAGTCGTCTTTCAAGTAGTCCACGTCAAAGCGGCCCATGTCATGGACTCCTTGCTCCGCCGCCGCCTCAAATGCCGACCATTCCTGGCCCATGCCCGCACTCGGCACGTTGAACTTACTCGCCGTCTC
>NW_005802966.1:0-176 GCF_000240725.1 Microchloropsis gaditana
CCCACGTTGCGAGAATTGTAGACAAACTCCACTCCCATGTCCTTGACCAGCTGTCGTTTCTCGTCCGTGCCGGCCGTGGCGTAGATGACTGCGCCCACGTGCTTGGCAATCGAAATGGCAGCATGACCAATGCCACCCGCAGCGGAGTGGATGAGCACAGTCTCACCCTTTCGGAT
>NW_005802966.1:186-1884 GCF_000240725.1 Microchloropsis gaditana
CACGCCAGCCACAGGCCCATCGATGTAGACACCGTTGCGCATGTCGTTCTTGAGGACCGGGTGCATTTCGTGCAAGCGCTTTTTAATGAAGGGATGCTTAGGCAGGTCCTCTTCAAAATTGTACCCCAGGTCTTGATACCACGCCTTGCAGTCCACCATTAGGCCCTTCTCGAAGACTTGCCCCAAGGACTCCAAGAAGCGCAACGAGCAGGTGTCGTTCCTCTTGAGCGGGCAGAGCACAGTCGCAGATTTCCCCAGGGCGCTCAAGACTTGGGCAATGGGGGAGCAAAGCGTCTTGTGGGGACCAATCTCAATCACAATGTCCGGGCAGGTGTCCTGGGAGAAAATTGTCTCGATGGCCTTCTGGAAGAGCACGGGGCGGCGCACGTTGTCGACCCAGTAGTTGGAATCCAGTTTAGATTCGAGCTTGCCCGTGACGGCGGAGACATACGGCAGACCCCAGGTCTTGGGGCGCTTGTCCAAGAAGGCCAGACGCGCCTTCATAGCAGGCAAGATGGGCTCCACGCGGGAGGAATGGAAAGCGATGTTCCCGGGGACCATTGCCTTCTGCGTCCCCTCGGGCAGGAGCTCTCCCACCTCCTTGAGACACTCCTCGGACGATGCCAGGACCACCGACTCAGGAGAGTTCACGCATGCAATCTCCACGTCCGCCATGCCGCGGATGATGTCCTGGATTTTTTCTTCGCTCAAACCCACTGCCATGAGGCGCCCACAGCCTGCCATCTTCTGCTGCTCGGCGGATCGGTGGTATACGACCTCGCAAGCCTCCTCCAGGGTGAGCAAGCCCGACGCGTACGCAGCGGCCACCTCCCCGGCCGAATGTCCGACGACCACGTCGGGGAAGACCTTGAAGAATTTCAACAGCTCGTAGAGGCCAACCTGCACCAGGAAAGAGATGGGTTGCGCGTAAAGGGTATCCCGCATCTCGTCCGCGCTCAGCGTGTCGATCTTTTCCAAGATGGACCAGCCGGACTTGGACTTGAAGAGCTTGTCCGCCGCTTTGACAGCCTTGCGGTAGACGGGGAATGCCATCAATGTCTTACCCACGCCGGGCCACTGCGAGCCCTGCCCCGTAAAGACATAGGCGACTTGCATTTTTCGGCCTTCGCCAGATGGCTCCGTGTTACCAGAGGATGCAAATGCGGCCAGCTTCTCCGCGAGCTCCTGTGTCGTGGAGGCGACAAAAGACTTGCGGTACTGGAACCGGGATCGGTGGATCCACATGGTGGCGCAGAGGTCTTTCAGGCTAATGGCCGGGCCACGCTCCTTGATATACTTGGCCATGCGATCCGCAAAGAGCTGAAGGTGGGGCATGCTCACTGCCGAGAGGGGGAAAACCAGGCCTTTGGCCGCCGCATCTTCTGCGGGAAGCGCCCACAAGGAGGAAGCAGAGGTCAAAACGGCACGGCGCACCGGCTCCACCTTCTTATATTCCTGCATGACGACGTGGCCATAGGCGCCACCGATACCGAAGGAGTTGACCCCCACCGTCACGGGCTCGTTGTCAGGAAAGGGCTCGCATTCCTGCTGAATGACCATGTTGTGCTTGACCCATTCGAAATCCTTGCGCGGGCACGTCACCCCCGCGGAGGGCAAGAATGTGCGGTGCTTCATCATCTGCACAATCTTGATGACTGAAAAAATACCGGCAGCGACCTCGGCGTGCCCAATATTGGA
>NW_005802966.1:5562-6101 GCF_000240725.1 Microchloropsis gaditana
GTAAAAGTCCTCAGGCTTCATCTCCGGGAGCACGATGTCGACGCTCACGCCGGCCACGTGGAAGATGGACTTGACCGGGGGTGAAATCTCGTGGGCACGGTCCGTGAGCTTTTTCATGTCAGCCTCGCTGCCCGTGTCCACGGTCATGACCTCCATCTTGACGGAGGCGTCGTCCAAGATGTCCCGGAACAAACCTCGCACTTTCTCCGTGTCCGCGGAGCGGGTGGTGATCAAAAAGCTGCGGGCCCCGTTGTAGTACGCGTACCGCACCAGCTTGGAGCCGAAGCCACCGGCACCGCCCGTCACCAGGTAAGTAGCATCGGCGTGGAAGATGTTTTGGGGCTTCTCCACGGTAACAGAGCAGGGGCTAACTTTCCCCGTCTTCTTGTCTTCCAGGTAGTTGGTGAGCACCACCTTGCCCACGTGCTTGCCGGTTTTCATGAACTCCAAAGCCTCCCGCATCTCATTCATGGGGAAAGTCATGATCGGCAGCTTGTCGTAGTGCCCCTCCATGAAGTGCATGCCCACCTCCCGGCCGA
>NW_005802966.1:6111-6255 GCF_000240725.1 Microchloropsis gaditana
CCCCAGGGGCACATTCGCGCACTTGTAGACCCGGCTGAACATCTCGCGCATCCCATAGGGGCAGGGTTGCTCGTAGACGCGGCCAGGGCCTTCAAGGGCATTGTCTGCAGGGCCGGCCGAGGCGGCGATGGCCCGCAAGACCTT
>NW_005802966.1:6265-9101 GCF_000240725.1 Microchloropsis gaditana
TCTCAGCGGTCTGGGCAGGGTCGTCCAGGGCCAAGCGGTCCATGTCAATGGCGAAGAAGGAGATGTTCTTTCGGAAGGCAAGTAGAGGCAAGCCGTTGTTGTCGAAGATGTCCATCTTACCGATTTCCAAAAAGCGACCAGAAGAGCGCAGCGCTTGCACACCGAGGCGCTGGTGCTTGCCCGCCAGAGAGTTGAGGACCACGTCCACACCCTGGCCATTTGTGTCCCGCATCAGGTCGTCAAACCATCCCACGTTGCGAGAATTGTAGACAAACTCCACTCCCATGTCCTTGACCAGCTGTCGCTTTTCGTCCGTGCCGGCCGTGGCGTGGATGACAGCGCCCACGTGCTTCGCAATGGAAATGGCTGCATGACCAATGCCACCCGCAGCGGAGTGGATGAGCACAGTCTCACCCTTTCGGATGCGCGCCAAGTTGATAAGGGCGTGGTGGGACGTGTTGTACACGGACTGCAGGGACGCTGCATCCTCGAACGGAACACGTTGGTCCAGCTTCACCACACGGGAGGCCGGCGCATTCAGTCGATTCGCGAAACAGCAGGGCTCGCCAGTCATGACGCGATCTCCCACCTGCAAGTCAGTCACGTCCTTGCCGACCGCCGTAACCACCCCAGAGGCCTCGAGCCCCAAGTTACGGCCGTAATAGGAACGCTCGTAAGATTTCTCGGGCAGCAAAGACAAGGCGATCATCACGTCGCGGAAGTTCAGAGCCGCCGCGTGGATGTCGATCTGGACCTCGTTCTCTTTGGGCGCGGGGACATCACGCAGCTGGAAGGTCACCCCGATTTCACCGGGCACGGAGGCAGTCGACTTGATGTCCGCAAAGTAGCAGAGCTTGTCCGTGGCAGAGACCTGCAAGGCGCGCGCATCCGTCTTGTCGATGGCATTGAAGCGTGCTACCTGAGCCACACCCTCCACGACCGTGTACGATTTCTCGCGGGCATCTGCCAGGACCAGTTCCGCCAAAGCCGCAAGGTCTTTGCCGCTGCTGGAGGCCATATCCACGTGTTTGGTAACCATGTCGTGCAGCTCGCCGCACAGTACAGTAGCCATGCCCTGCACAGACCCTTGAGCGGGGCGGAGTTCGCCCACATAGGCGCCCTTCGTCACCACCCACAAGCTGGCGGGCTCCGCGACTTCATTCTCACGGAGAGACTTGAGCAAGTCCCCGTTCTTGAGCAAAGCTTGGCCAAGTTTGAGCAGGCGGCTGAAAGCCACATCGCCGATGACGCTGCTGTCATTGAGGCCGGCCGAAAAGACGACGCCTTTGAAAGGGGAGGCCACGGGCTCCTCGCTTTCTTCCTCGGCAGGCACTGCACTGGTAGCCTCCGAGACCTCTTCAATTTTCTTGGGAGTCAAGAGCTCGGCTATCAGCGTTGCGTAGTCATCGCTCGTCGATTCATCCGTCATTTTGCCCTTCTCACCCACCAAGATAATCTCGGCCTCGGCAGCGGGGTTCCGTGCCTGCATGCGCCGCAGCATTTCTTCCCCTTCGGCTTGCTCGTCTACGACAAGCAGGTATCGAGCAGGTGCTGCAGGAGCAGGCACCGTCAAGCGGCCCATCAAGAGTGTACCAGCCCCCACCTTGACCTGGTGCACCTCGCCTTGGACGAGGAAAAGCTGCGTCCACTCCGCCAGAGCCTCCTCCGCCGGCAGGGCATTTGTCAACGGCAAGGGTGTAGCCGACACCAATGACGTAAGGGCCGTCCAAAGAGGAATGTTATTCAGACCGCGCACGTAGATGGGCGCACCTGGCATCATAAAGCTTCGCACAGCTTCCACCGCATTCGCGACAGGTGCCTCGAGTTTGCCTTCCATAAAGGCAGCAGCGCCGGAGCGTGTCCATTCATCGAAAACCACCGCCTCGAAGGTGATGTCTTTGAGCTCGTTGAAGAGGGTATCATTAATCAGGACACGGCGCAGGCGAAGATTGGTGGCCTTGCGGTTCACCTTGGTTGCCAGGGACTTGAGCAGGCCGGCGTTGTGGGAGCCCACGAAGTACTCAACAATGATGTTGGACGGCAGGTCCAGGCGGGAAAAGGCTTCCACCACCGTCTCCGTTGCCTCTTGGGCGATTTCAAAGACGCGGAAGACGTAGTTATGCCCCAGGAGCTGTTGCTGTTTTTCAGCCTGCATCTTGAGGGACGTGGCCACCGCCAAAGTCTCGGCAGGAAGCTGAATGGCAGCAGAAGTCAACTCTTTCATCTCCTCTGCGGTGATTTGGACAAAATCGGACTCGTCTGCGTCCTCCTCATCAGCCTCCGTGACAGGTTTGGCGGCCTCTTTTTCCTCCTTGATCTTGGCGACCAACGCCGTGATCAGCTCGGAGGCACGCTCGTCCAACTTGGCAATCGTAGGGAGGCCCACGCTTTTCTTGCTTTCCTCGGTCGATTCCTGGATCTCGGACATGCGGGCCTCGAGGGCCTCCAACACCTTCCGCACCAGGGGGACGGCCTCCTTGCCTTTTCCCTTCTTGGGTTTAGCGTCCTCCACCGCGGGAGCAGGCAGCTCCAAAGCTCCGTTGGCCCGAAGTTGTTCGATCAGCCAGCTGGTGAGACGGTCATTGTCTGTGGCGGTCCACGATTCCGTGTGCGTCAATGCCTCCTTAGCGTATGCGTGCAATGCTGCCTCGGTGGTCATTTCCGGGGCGGCGAAGGGCTGCCAGAGCAGATCGCAGAGCTTGTAATTGTCGGTGAAGGAGGCGAAGACGGTGAAGAAACCTTGCATGAAGAGCACAAGCTGGCCGGTTCCGTCATAGAGGGCAAAGTCCCCCACCTTCTTCTTGCGGCCAATCTGGAGGCGGTACTTGTCCAACGT
>NW_005802965.1:0-9035 GCF_000240725.1 Microchloropsis gaditana
GCGAGGACCACAACTGGTCCAGCTCCTTGCCTTGTAGCTCTCTGGGACCACTGCCAAGGCCTGCACCCGCCGCTTCAGCCGGTTCGAGCGCGACTGAAAGACCAAATCCCCGCTTTGGATGGCGCGATGGCCGTTATGTCCTTGCTCCCACTCGCGCCGCACCTCTCTCGGCACCTCCACCTCCACCGTCGCCCCCGCCATCGCCTCGAAAGCTTTGCTGCCCTGCACTTTGAACTGACGCAGAGAAAACTCCGGAAGTTCGTTCGCGTACTTCTCCTGCAGCAGGCGTTCCCGGGCGGCGTGAACGCCTCGGTCCTCAGCTCGGGCATCGCCGTGTTGGGGGGTGGTGTGAAAAGCGCGGGCAGGAGGGCAGAGCTTGATCCCGTCGTAACGCTCCAAATCAACCAGGGCGGAGAACTTGAAGGTCCGCCCGTCCTTGCTCACGGAGAGGACGCGGCCCGCCAAGACCCCCAAATGCCCTGCGTTGTCCAAGTCGATGACGTTCTCGTGGTACCGGCCTCGGACGAAGAAGGAGGTGGTCCGCCGGTGGAAGGAGAGGGCCAGGTCCTGTCGAAGGCCCGCGTCGGGCGTGTGCCTGGCTTGAGCAGCGGCCTGGAAGGCCTCGGGGGGGGCTTGGGATCGGAGGGTGGGGCGGGCGTAGATCTGGTCCAGGCGCCGCCGGTAAAGGGCGACCGCCGAGGCGACGTATTGGGCGTCTATGAAAGCGGGAGGGAGTAGAGAGGAGGGAAAGGGAAAGGGGAAGCCGTGACCTGCGGGCAGACGACTCGCAGCCAAGGGCGGCGGATGGACAGGGAAGCTCAAAGAGACATGTGGGTCCACCAATGTCCAGCATGGGCCCGAGCCCCCTCACCTTTCTTCCGGCCCTCCACCTTGAGGGTGTCGATGCCCGCCTCCGCGAGCAGGTCCAAGTCGTGGCTGGTGTCCAAGTCGGCCATGGAGAACAGAAAGCCCATGCCGTCCTCGCTCGTCAGCGTGTACGGCTGCCGACACGTGTAGGCGCATTCCCCGCGGTTCCCTGAGCGCGCGTCTGTCTCTCCACTGAAAAAACACAAGCCACTGTAGGAGTAACACAACGAACCGTGCACAAAAGCTTCCAACTCCGCCACTCCGGACGGCACGCCTGCTCGGATTTCTTTCATCTCCTTGGCCGTCACTTCCCGCGCAAGCACTACCCGCTGGTACCCCAATCCTGTGGCTTTGACCACGCCTTGGAGGTTGTGGACGGCCATTTGAGTGGACGCATGGATGCGCAAGGTGGGGAAGAATTCTCTCACCAAGGCCCCGACTGCCTGGTCCTGGACGATGATGGCGTCCACCTCCAGCTCTTCCAGCGCCGAAAGGGTGTCGATGAGTACCCCGAGCTCCTCTTCCTTGATGAGGACATTCACCGTGACGAGCACCTGCATGCCGAATTTGTGCGCCATGGGCACCAACTCTTTCAAGTCTTCAACACAAAAATTCTCTGCCCGTGCCCGGGCGTTGAAATTCTTCAGCCCCAGGAAAACCTGATCGGCGCCTGCATTCAAAGCTGCCAGAAACTGCTCCCGTCCGCCCGCCGGTGCCAACACTTGAGGGACAGGATGGTGAGGCACCGAGCGAGTGGTTGGGAGAGGTGGTTGACGATCTGTAACAGCCTTCCCAGATAAGGCTGTCGTACCGGCTAACGAGCCAAGACGGGTAGAATGGCGTCTCCCAGAAAGAGGATGCAAGAAGGCGTGCCTGGTCCTGGCATGAATGATCCTCAAATTGCACTGTAGCAGAAGCAGTAATACGGCACAGAGACGGAAGAGGGTCGAGTAGCTCGATGGTGCTCTTGTCGCCGTAGGGCCTTGTCCACGTCCCGGCCATGGCAACATCCTGTACACCGACAAGAAAGCGAGAATGTAGAGGATTTTGAGTAGGCTTAGCATTCTCTGCTCACGCGTAAGGCGTGTTGGCTTCACGAAATGGAACAGTTGGGTAGGGCGGCCACTTGAAGTCTTCCGGCGGACGGATCGGAACTAGGAGACCGAAGACTGGGTGAAAAGGCGCACATCGTGAGCTCAACATAACATGCTCCTTTCTCACAAATTATTTACGTGGTAGGTATCTGTTGAAGATCTCAAGCGATGCCAGGTGCTACTGTTGCAGAGGAAGCCGTCCTACGGGTGAGAATGTCCTCTTTCTGACCTCCTCATGGCGTTGTTCCTCGCATTTTCCCTCTTGATACTTTTCGCGACCTTATATTAACAAACCCTGCACTCTTGGACAGCGTAACGGAGCCAGTGTCGAGAAAAGTGAAGATAGTACAAGGATTGACCTGGGTGGGTGGCAAGTATGCTCGCGGGCACGGCCCATCCTGAGTGACCAAGAGAGGGAGGCGCTCACACAGCGCATTGCGCACTTTTGGAGCGTACATTTCACGGACGCTGCTTCCATGATGATGGCGAGCCATGACACCAGAAATTACTCTGAAGTTGGCGCTGGCTGTCCCAGCACGACTGGTCAGAGCACTAGAAGTGGCATCGGTGAAGAAGGGGCCTCTGCCTCGGGCGACCACCCAGCTGATCTGAGCAACGCAGGCCATAATTTCATTCCACTCCCCGAAATTCTGTTTGGAAAAAGCTTTCTGGAGCTCAGACATTCTGTTATCCCAGGGAGGAGTGAGGAGGAAGTGCTTGGGGACTCGAAGGAGGAAATGAGGAGCGGTGCCCTCCCAGCGACAACTGATTTCTGGCTCCGGTTTAACACCACGGGCGCTCTCATTTCATGGGCTGAGCGTCACGTTGACACAAATGAGAAAGGAAAGGTAGAAGTGATACGAGTGCCTGAAGCAAGTAGATGGGCGGCGGGTCATCTAGGGGCGGGTTTGCGGCAGGTCCGGTACGACTGGGTGTTCGGGACCGACTACGAGGGAGAGCTTCTGAGGAGGGTTAGGGGGGGAGGTCAGAGGGATAAGGTGGAGGCGGATCCTTGCGACACCCTATTGGACGTGGAGGAGAGAAAGGAGCGGAGCGCAGGGCTGGAGTGGGAGGTGGCCGACGCAAGCGTCATTGACCGCTCGTTGCTGCAATGCCGGGACCAGCCGATTCTGTTCTACGACGATGTCACCTTGTACGAAGACGAACTGCATGACCACGGCGTTGTCTCGCTCAACGTCAAGGTACGCGTCATGCCAACGTGCTGGTTTGTGCTTCTGCGTTACTTTCTTCGCGTGGACGGAGTGCTCCTCCGGATCCGAGATACTAGGTATTTCCATCGCATGGGCCATGAGTGGATTGGCAAGGAAAGTAGACGGAAAGAAGTCACATTCGCACAACTTGCCGAGGAGGGTTTGTCGACGAGGACATCTGAATACCGAGATGTCAATGCAGTGGTCGGTATGATCGATTCAATCGGCCCTCCCGCCGATGTATGCTACACGCGCTTGGTCCTCCACGGTGCGCCATCATGATATGGAAGGGAAATTGAAAGACACGTTTCACACAGAATGAAAGTGTAAAAAAGCAAAATCTGGAGAAAATGCCACGTGCTCCATGTTTTTTTGCCGCAGTTCACTCGACTTTTGGCTCGTCCTGACCCCCTTTCTTGGCTTTTGACCTCGTCATATGTATAGGAACAAAACGCCCTTGCAAACACCCACAAGCACGTGACTATATCCTTTTCTCGAAGCGAAACCTGCTTCATTCAACTCAGCCAGAGCCTTTACCCTATCCCATCACGCATGCATGCAAATGCAGGCATCGACTTGTTTCCTAGTTATTCCATACTTGTGCACTGTGCGTTTCCACGGCGTGATCGACTCCTCGATCATCAGCGACAGAGCAGACCTCCCGTGCAAGACCATCTATTGGATCATTTTCCCACCCATCCAGGCATTGCCAGGATTATGCGGAAAGCATCGACGACTTCAATACGGCTTGCTGCGCCGGTAAGCTCGGGTAAGCCTGCGACTTTTTTCCGGCCGCGCTTTGCTCGTGTTTTATCGCCATCGTCATATTTGTCCGCCTGCTCTTTCACACGGGTAAGTCCGCTTTTGGTGCCCGTCCTGTCATGATCGGGTCTAAAGCGTCGATATGGGAAGATATTTCTCATATTGTTGGCTGTTTGAATCTTGATTATCTCATTTCCTGATCCTTGTCGTCGTGCCGGACACATTCTATCCCCTGCCCCCTCCCAGCAGCAGCGCGCCTTGTGTTCCCCTCCGTCTTCCTCTTCTTCCGTCCCGCATACTGCGCTCTCATTATCATCCAGCATTTACGATCATCACGGTCCTCACTCCAGCACGAATGGAAACTCCTCAACAGCCATCTCCCTTGCCGGTGCCGTCGCTGCTATCCTGACTCTGACCGCCCTCACTCCCTCCCGTCAAGACGCTGGCACTTTTGATGCCCGGCCGCCTGCGCGTCCCCAACGGGTAAAGTACTCTTTGTCCACATACTCGGGCAATGAATTCATCGAGGACCGGCACGAAATTCGGGAGATCGTGGGCGGGGACATCTTTTGCGGCGTCTTTGATGGGCATGGGGGATGGCAGGTGGCCGAGTATGCCTCCGTGCACCTGAGCAAGAATCTGGAGATCGAGTTGGCGAACATGGGCCACCGCACCGAGTCGGAGCAGGTGATTAAAGCCTTGGTTCGAGCTTTCGAACGGACAGACCGGGGCGTCATCCACAAGGTGCACCACGCCTTCGAAATTGGCTTGGGTCATGTAGCCAAGGTCGGTGCCTGCGCGCTGGCGGTGCTGATCAAGGGCCACCACCTGTACGTGGCCAACGCGGGGGACTGCAGGGCTGTGATTGGGAAGCGGTCGCCCCCGCCCACGGAGAAAGCGGCCGGTGGAAAGCGGGGAAAGAAAGCGTCCCCTGTCAGCGGGACTGGCCGAGGCGGAGACTACCACGCCGTGGCTCTCAGCGAGGACCACAACGCCAAACTCCCCAAGGAAGCTTCGGCGTTGGCACAAGCGCACCCCGGGGAGCCCGACATTGTCAAGTGCAAGCACGCCAACGCGTGCTACGTGAAAGGCCGGCTGCAGCCCACCAGGGCTTTGGGGGACGCTTACCTGAAGTACTCGGAATTCAACGGTCGGCCCAACCGCTCAGACTCGAGCGCAGGCCGGTACATTGCCCCGCCCTATACGCCGCCTTACATCACAGCGACGCCGGAGGTGCGTGTATATGAAGACATTTTGGACGACCCAAGTGCGGAGTTTGTCATCCTTGCCTCGGATGGCGTCTGGGACCTGTGTTCGAACGAGGAGGCCGTGCGTTTCGTAGGACGAGCCATCGCGGACGGGGACTCCATGCACGTAAGCCAGCGCTTGATCGCGCACGCCCTTCAGTGTCGCGCCAAGGACTTGGGGATGACGGTGGAGGAACTCAGGGCCCTGCCCCCGGGGAAATCGCGCCGGTCCAAGCACGACGATATGACTGCCCTTGTCATCATGCTACAGGGTGGGGCGGCGGGGGTGGAGCCTGAATGCGCGGCAGCCAATCCACAGGACGGCAAGGTAGACACCAGCATCGATCCGACCATACCACCGGAAGAGTGGGGAGAGGGGGGAACCGCGATGGGGTAAGAGGGCACATCAGGAGTCGAGAAGTTAGGGGAGCAAGTGTCAACGCTCGGATAAAGTACGTGCGGAATTTTTGGTGAAAGTTGACGCAGGCATGTTGAGGCGTCACGACGCCTTGAGGGTGGCACCATTATGTGAAAGGCAAGTGCAGAGATGCCCACAAAAAGCAAACTCGTTAAGTAAATTGATACTCTGCTTCTTTTTTGGCAATCTGATTTTTGTTGTCGAAGAAAGCAGCCATGCCATATCTGTTGAAAATGATGAAGCTGGTTCGCCAACAATGATGCGGACCTGCCACCTTTCCACGCAAGACTCGAATTGTCTCGCCCGAGCCGGTGAACACCATGTATATGATAACAGGATTTAAAAAAACTCGCGTGACCCTAGTAGACTGTTAATGTCATGAGCAAATGGCAAGTGATATATCGAAAAGGAAAGGGGTCATAGGAAAAGAAGAGATCATTTCCCGCATGCATCATGTTGGCGCACGTGCGTTACTTTCACAGGTTGTCATGCGATTGTGATGGGGAAGCCCCCCCAAAAAAATGACATAGTTTTTGAAAGAATGATTTTTTGGTCTCTCCAGCTCGCATAATGGTAAGGCCAGACTATGGCGGCGTTCTGATAACATGTATGCAAAAATCATGGCCATCTACTCAGAATGAAACCAGAAGCGTGCTCTTTGAAGGGAGGGGTAT
The DNA here is from genome assembly GCF_000240725.1 of Microchloropsis gaditana. Lineage (NCBI taxonomy): Eukaryota > Eustigmatophyceae > Eustigmatales > Monodopsidaceae > Microchloropsis > Microchloropsis gaditana. Next base: position 6,274 of record NW_005802965.1, read on the forward strand.
ATTCGTGGGGAGGTTTGGTCTCTCCTGATGATTTAATAAGTATAGTTCGAACGGGATGAAGCTTGAAATACAAAAGAGCAAGAATCGGTGCAACATGATCCGCTTATGATTGAATTTGGAACTATGTCTCGCGCATCCAAAGCGGCTACTAAGTTTTGGAGTCCGATGGCGAGGCATGATTTCTACCCTCACGTGCAACCTGTGCCACTTACGGCAATGGCATTCCCCTTACTGGTACGCAAAAGAATTATAGAGTACAGAAGCTACCATGTGGGGTGAAAGAATCCAGGGACACTCTCCTGCAAAGCGAAAAGGTAATTATTTCCCCTTGTTTCGCCGGGTGGCCCATCGCCTTTCGCTCGGCGGGGTATAGCGGCGTTCTTCCCAGTAGTGATACACATACTCATACATTATGTTCCATTCATGGGCCGCAAGCCCGGAATTTTGCCAGACAGCGCCCTGAGTTTTTGAATGTCCTGGAAGCACGTGGTCGTCACTCAAAAACAATAAACCTTTAGGATTCCCAATTGATTTTTACTCATTGCGAAGATGAAAAAAGCAGCAAAACGTTTGAAAGCTAATATTCCTCACTTTTCCCCTGCCGGCATGCACTTCCAACACATTTGGGGTGTAATTCACATCAAGGAAAACTATGCTTATCAAGGAAGGCGCTGACTCTACGTATTGCGAAGAGCAGAATGTTGAAGGCGAAGGGCAGGGGAAGGAACGTACGCAGAATTTGCAGAGGGAAAGGACAAATAGCTTCCATTCAGGACCAACATCTACCTCAGAAACTTTGGAAAAAGTTTTTATGTTGAGCCCTAGAGATCTGCAAATACCTTATTCGCACTACGAGTCCTTGAAGTGTCGCAATAGGCTGTATAGTCGGCCTCCACACTCGGGAAATTATGCTATAGATGAGGGCATGCAAGGCATGGTAGAATTCAACGATCACGAGACCAGTAAAAAAGATGATCCTCCGCGAGAAAGCTGTAATAATCGACCATTAAAATTGTCATGGCTTGAGCACATTCAGCTCGTTGCAAACGCATGGGCATTTTCCCTAAAGCAGGAGCACGAGAGAACCAAAAAAATGCTACAAAACTCCCAGCAGCGTGTGATACGCCTCTGTGATCAGCTCGAATTCCACACGCAGGAGCAGGAGCGGCTGGTAAGAGAAGCTTCAAGGCAGCAAGCTGAATTTTCCTCATTAAAAGAACAGCTGGAACATGCCCGAGCCAGACTTCAAGATCAAGAAGGGAGGGGAAAACTACACGATGATCTCGTTACAAGAATGCACACGGCGGAAACAAAAGCTGCCGACCGCGCACAGGGGTGCCACCTGCAAAATAAGATGGTGGAAAACATGAGGGCCGAGAATGAGACACTCAAACGACAAACCGAGGAGACCATGCACGGACAGCACATGCTTTCGCTTGATAAAGCCTTCTTAATGAAGGAGCTTGAGGAAAGAAAAGCGAAGCACGTCGCGACACAGCACGCCCTCACCGTTGCGGAGGAAAGAATCCAACGACTGCTTGCGGTCCGAGAGGATTGCACTCGACAGCTTCAAGAAGTCAAGGATGAGGCGGAAGCGGCCCTCCAAAGGCGGGTGGACGAGGAGCGAAGTAGAGCGGCGGCGGAGGAAAAGAGAGCGAAAGTGGCTATGCAGGAGCTATGGGAGCGCGAAAGGGGCTTGCTCCGCGAAGAGCGACAGGCAGCCTGTAGAGAGGCGGAACGCGTGAGGCAAGAGCTTCAAGCTTTGCGGTATACATACGACGACCTGGTGCTGCGATGCGCCAAACAGGATTCGACGGCGCAAGCCACCATATCAACGCTCAAGGCGGACGCGACATACAAAGCCTTGGAACTGGTCCGCGTTGAGACTCAGCTTGAAGGCACCACGCAAGATTTAAGAGCTGCACAAAGGTCCGTGATGTCCCTCCAGGCGCAAGCCCAGATGGCGCCACGGACGCTAGAGGCGCGTTTCGCTCCTGAAAAAGGAGTTGGACCGGCATCGGCTGTTGCAGATGTGGGTGCGTTCAAGCGGTCTCCTGCACGAAGAGAGTGCGATGGTCGTGAAGGGCCCGAGGGCGAAGAGCCGTTTCATCTGATGGCAACTTTGCAGGACGCACAGCTGCAGATACAGCAATTGCTCACCTCGTGGAGAGGCAAGGGGCAGGGACATGGTCGCGCAGGAGACCCGCGTAAGGAGGGAGCTGGTGAATGGTTGGGCAAGCGGGGAATCGATCGGCAGCTTTCCCATCTCATGTTCCGGATGTCCTCGCATCCAAGAAAGGCGCCCAAATGGCATATGAAGATATGACCATGGTCATTACCGTAGGAGTGTACCAATCCATACGTACGTGCTAGGAAGGAAGTAACGATTAAAAAGAAACAGGGTAATACTCATCGACAGGCGCGAAAGGAGGCTGATGCACGCTCTGAGGTTCGCTTGTCGGGGCGGGCATAGGATCCCATTGCTTGTTGGCGGCGAATCCCTCACGCAATACACCACGATCACACGTATGCTTTCGCGGCGCATCAGGATCACGATTCTTGTGTGCATCTCCGGCAAAAGGGCTCGAGGCCTGCGGCTACCTAGCCCCCCCACGTCCATGCCGCCTCTCCCTCTCGCTTAGTTGTGCTTCCCGTAGGCCGGGTGCATGCCCGACTGAGTCTTCTCCCTACATGCCCTCCGCGCCCCCCGCTCCTTCCTCCTCGTGCACCTGCCCTCCCGCCCCCTCGCCATTTCTCCCCCC
>NW_005802964.1:0-9029 GCF_000240725.1 Microchloropsis gaditana
CTAGACACAGACGTCGCCCTCCCACCCAAACACCCCCGTCTTCCCGCCATACGCCGGCGATAGTCCACGCGTTGCGGAAAGAAGATGTTGTCTGGACATGTAGGACTCCATCGATGAACGACAAATTGAATCCGAAAGAAAGTTTCAGCAGGGGAAATGAAAGGGAGGCATGCAGGAAAGAGGGAAAGGAAGACGCGAGGAAGGAAAAGGTCATTCCAGCGGGCCTGATTCACAGCGCGTTCAGGGGCACATTGCGTTCGGACGTTGTGTGTGCGAGTTGCCAGGCTGTTTCAACGGTTTACGAGCCATTTCTGGACCTGTCCTTGCCTTTGGAAAAGATGGCGGGTCCCCAGAGCCCGGCGGGAACACGAGACGCACGAGAGGAAAGCGGAGCGGTGAAAGGCTACGAAGACACCAGGGGAGAAAAGGGGGAAGGGAGCTCTGGGCGCGGAGAAGGAGGACTGCAGGGGAACGGAGGTCTCTCGGTGGCGGCGGTGGGAAATTCCCCTACTCCCACCGCAGGCACGACGCCGAAGAGCCGGGCAGGACGATGCGATGGAGGCGACGGGCTACGTATGGGGGACCATGTGGGGGGGGGGGATGGCGGCTTGTTACGAGCCGGGAGTGCACAAGGCGAAAAGGTGGACGAGACAGGAGACGTCTCCAAGGACAAGGGTTTTGAGGAGCCAGGGGAGAAACAAGAACCCCTGACGGGGTGCGCTGAAATAGCGTCGGCCTCTCCTTCCTCCTCTTCCCCTCCTTCCGGCACTATCTCGAGCTCACACACTCCCCCTGCCGCTTCTCCTTCCTCAATGCCCTCTTCGGAGGGTCTTGACACCTCATCCACCTCCCTCCTCCGCCCCGTCCGCCGTCCGTCCCTCCGTCTTCCGACTCCTTCCCCTTCTGTGCTTGATGAACTTACCCTCTCCCACTGCCTGGATGCCTACACATCGCGTGAGACGCTCTCTTGTCCATACAAATGCGCATCCTGCGGCGCAACTTCCTCATCCTGCTCCAAGCAATTGACATTACACCGGCTGCCCAACGTTTTCATCTTTCATATGAAACGCTTTGACGCCTTCTCCGCCCGCAAAATTGAGAAGTTCGTCCGGTACCCTCCCAAAGGTCTGAATATGGCCCCTTACATGCACGCGTGGTGCAACGCGGAAATGAGGCGGGGGGGGACAACGGCGAAAAGGAAGGAAGAAAGTTTGGGGAATGAAAATGGTGGCGACAGGCGTGGGAAAAGGGCTCGTGAAGGGGAAGGCTCCCCTCAAACGGGATGGTCTCATGGACGAAGGGAGGGCATGAACGGCGGATCCGTGAGCCCTGAGATTCCCTATGACCTGTTTGCAGTCGTAGAGCACATGGGGGCCTCCCTTCAGCAAGGGCATTACAAAGCATTCGTACAGGAAGGGACAGAGAGAGGGAAGGAAGGAGGGAGGGAGGGAGGGCGGGCACCGGCCTGGTACGTTTGCAACGATACTTGGGTCCAGGCGGTGAGCATTGAAAAGGTCTTGAACGCGCAAGCTTACCTCCTGTTTTACATCCGACGGGGTTGGAGCCCAAAGGCAGGCTGAAGGTTACGAAGGGATACGGAAAGGATAGATCGAGAGGGTGTGCTAGGTTGAAGATGACAAACTGTGCTGGCGATGCAGGAACGGAAGGTGTGTGCTTCTTTCGGTGGTCTTTTGTGAGGGTGGAGTGAGGATGGAGGGGGTCAAGTTGCTGAAGTAGTGTACCATATTCGACAAACCAGATGTCACTATAGTGAGTGTCTGAAATAGTGTGAAGCGTTCGACGGGCTAGATGTTACGTAAGGTTAGGAGCTGCAAATGGAAGTGAATAGGATTACTCTAGGGTCTGTTGGGAAAACGAAGTTCGATCGAATCGTCGGTAAAAGATAATTGAATGCTTAGTATGTTGCTTTCCTGATACTTTCCGCCGAACACAAATCGTGCGTTTCATGGCAGCACATTCAACACTAAAGCCAGGCAATCAATCATCCAACTGAAGCCATCGCATCCTCTCCAGGCAGCTGTCCACACGCATTCACTCAGGCATTTTTGCTGTACAAATTTCGTCTCCCCAGAAAATTAAACGTTGCAGCTTGATTGTCTGTCACTTCCTCTCCCATTTTCCTATCGGGCTTCAAATTGCACCACGCGCTTCGTCCGCATTTTGTACATAATCCTATGGTTGCACTGCCGGCAACGAATTGGATCCTTGTTTTTTATCACGTTCTGGGCACCACAATCTGTATTATCCGAGTTAAGAGACAGATAAGAGACGGGAGACGTGTTAAATGTGCGATACATACTTAGGAGTCAGCCACTGGAGTATACTTTGCTCTCAGGCGTCAGTGATGTACAAGTCAGTCAAGCTTTAACGTACAGACCTCCAGTCTCAGAGTTGAATGTTGCGGACAGCAACAATTGCGATGAACCGTCTTAAAGTATCCCTTCTCGATGTGATCCAATCATCCTCACATGACCACTACAATCAATGCCTCCCACTTACCTCCGCATAAATAAGTCACGCCGCTTAGCTCCCGCGCCATGGCCCCGCCAACGCCGGTAGTCCCTCCTTCACCAACGCCTCCACCTGCCCCGGAGCCATAATGGCCGTAAGGTCCACCGCCTGCGCCCGACATCATATGCAGTTTACAGAGCTTGACAGGTGATTGCACGAGTGAAAGACGTCTATCCTGGATGACGGTAGGAAGAAAATAATATGTAAACACCCGCAAGTGTGATGGATTTCAGGTATGCACGTGTTAAGAGAGCATAGATGCATGACGACACGCATAGAAGATAGTGTGGGCCTGGCTGCAATCATAGCATCTCCGTACCCCTCTGACAGAAAGAGGTGGTCATCGTCACCCGCGACCCTCCCAACCCGAATGAACCACACAGCACGTGGGAAACGCCCAAAGACAAGGTGATATCCACCTCATGCTGCGAACAAGGTCCTTTCGTGACTCTTTCTGGGGCATCTATCCGTACGACTCCTGACAGACTGAACGGACTTTTGCCTCAGGGAAACATTTGACCGTCCTCGGACGCCGCAAGCCGGACGTTGCCTCGACAACACTTAATATGGGCCAGTCCCGCAGAGGAACTTCGAATTTGCATGCGAGGCCTTTATCCCGCTTCGATAGCATCGGGTTGCCAAAAACTACGGTTGAAATGGTTGTTTTTGCTTCAAACCTGGTCAATCTTGCCGGATATGATACTTACTATGATACAACCCCCGAGCACGCAGAATATAGGGCTGCTGAATAATAGCCGATGGGAATGTGCTGATGATAAAGTTGCACATGGATCATAGTCCCGTTGATTGTTTAAGGCGTGCACTGCCTTGATTGATGACTCAATGGAGAGAAAATTGTGTCAAAAAATATTTAGTATTGAGGCAGCCAAACCTTGCCAAATCATCTGCTACTACTCAAAGCTGAAAAGTAAAACAAACACAATTTACGATTCAAAACATTGATGAAGATGAAATGATCATGATGAACGAGCTGGAAATCAATTTCTGACGAGCATTTCCACTTTTGTCTTTCCCTACGTGGACAATGTCCGCACAAGCATAAATTGTGCTTCCCCATAGCTTAGCGTGGAGGGGAGCGCGCGTCACCATCCAGGAGTAAGAACGAAGCGGTTGGCCTCATAGTCGGTTAAATGTCGAGTGTGTACGAGGAATATGAAAGACTAATATGAAGAGTTTCGTCGGAGGTCTTATATGTTGTAGTTGCTGATCCTGTAGGAGTTCTTTGGATGGATTAGTAGTAGTCATCAAGGAAAGTTGAGGCTGCTCATGATTTCGAGCTTGTGAGCTATATTTCTTTTATTTTCCTTTTCTTTTGTCTGCCTTTTTCTTCGTTTCTTGGTTGTTAATTCGTCAACGTGCCCTGGACAAGCATCCACGCGTTTCTCAGAGATAAATATTGACGAGGCGTATAGGACTCCAAAAGACTTGCCTGTGAATACCTATCTTTTGACCATCCACAATTGGAAAACGTATAAAGCTCGCACAAGATGCAGTTGGGTCGAAAATTCCTGCGTGATTTCTCAATAAGATAGTTTGTCCAAGAAGGTTCATTCGATAAGTGAAAACATATGATGAAGATGCTTATATCGAAATTATAAAATCATTACTTGCATAAATCTCCTCTTTTTTCTTTCAGTTCCCAGGCAAGCGATCAAATAAAACCCCCAACAGTTGCTACAAATACTAGCGTGAGAATGTATCTTCGGCCTTCAACAACCTTGGCTTGCAGTGTCAAAAGATCAAAAATACATTTGAAATCGTTGATTCGCATGACAATTTGATGTACACAAAGCGAGAAGGAGATCTCTACAATAGTGCAATCATTAAAAGAAAGGAAACCAACGACTTGCAATTGCAACATGGAAGTGACTATGAGGCCAGTCTCTCTTCTCTTTAGACTTTATTGTTTTTGAGAGCAAGGGATGACATCCACGAACACAAGACACGACAATACTTGTCAGCTGCTTTTCGGTGTGGACTTTCCGTATTATTACCTCAACACATATTGAGTTAAGCCCACTGGTCACATATTACGAGGATTATGTATAGGGCTAACGAATAGTTGCACCTAGACACAGACGTCGTGACGCACACATAGAAACATATATCAAGAACACGCTGCACCTTCACAACCGTGTTGAAGGAGACTTAGCTCTGCGAGCGAGGGATCTACCTGACGTAGACTTGTCCCTCTTCCCTAGTGATAAAATCGCCTCCCACCAAATCCACAAAGATCTGAAAAGGAACGTAGGTGCCAGAAGGAATACCCTTTCCAATGCGAATCTTTGAGGTGACTTTGTACTGCTTACTCAACACCAGACCATTCAGCGGCATCGGCAAGAAGGAGGTGCCCGTTCCAGTACCGTTGGCGAAAATCCTGATTGAGCGTCGGAAAAAGAAGAAATAAGACAATCAGGAGATCAATGACTATGACTTGGGAGTCCATCGAAACACAAGCTTCGACTTTTCCACCACAACTCACTTGGGCCGCCAGGTATTGGGGGAGATGCGAGTTTTCCGCAGAGTGACATCAACGTCGCCCGCGAACTTGCTTGTTTTGTTCTTGGCCGTGTGGTTCTTCGAAGATAGGGGGCTTACTAGGGGCTCTACCGTGATCTGGCCATAGTGTTACGGTGGGAGAGAAGGTTAGACCCAGGCATGCCTCGATTTGTACCATATACTTCTAGCATGATGTAATGGCTAGAGATCATTGCAAGCAACAAGCTAGTGACCGTAATCGCGTATGAATGCGAACAGCCACACCACCCGTGCCCAGGATGCTTCGCAGACGTACCCCATATAACACCTCCGTCACATTATTTGGGACTTCCGAGATGAGGAAAGAGGTCGTGATGGTAGCTTGACGACCGGCTTTGACGGAGAGTGACTTCACGCAAACACTACCAGTGTATTCTTGCGCCGCAGCATTGGACTGTGGACGTGAAAATCAGATGAAAGAGGGCAACGAGTAGACAAGACCAAACATGAGAATATCGATCATCCCTACCAATACAGTGGCAGCAGCACTGCAACAGCATGCAATAGAAACCCATGCTTACTGAGGAAGACACATGGCTCATTTTCGTCATACTTCCAATTTCCCTACGTGGTCTTTATCAGCGAATAGCTCAAACATGTATGCTTTCATCGTTCCTAATCTAATCTTACCAGCAGTGTAGCCACCGCTACAAGCAGGGAGGAGAAGACTTTCATGATTGCAAAAGGGTGTGATGTCTCTGAGGCATGAGTGGAAAAGAGGAGGAATGAATATAGACCTGGAAGATGTTGCGAAAGCAGCGTCCATTTGCTCGCAGTCACGGTACGACGTACGAAACAGGCACAAACGAGATATACGGAAAGCTTGCATCGCAAAAATCCACGAGGAGAAACGATTGACACCCACTTCTCTGCCGGAAGAGTATAAGCACGGATGTACAGTCCTCGCAGCAATAAAATACACCATATGGCCACCGAGTCCCAATCATTCATACCCAATTAGAGAGGTCCTCGACCGGCACAGAAACGTATCTAAGTACTCTATACTCTCGCCCCTGCCTGTAGCGCGGGAAATGGCGCGTGTTCCGGCGCCGACTGGTACACAAAGTCCGTGCGTGTCGACTCACGACCACAAGTAGAGATGAGCAAGATGGAAAGGGTTGGATACGTCGCCATCAAATATCACAAGTGCAGGAGATGACTTAGTCTCGAATACCAGGACCAGAGGAGCAATGATCAAGTACTGCGAGAAACTTCTCTCGCCGCCCCTTTTGCTTTTTTTGCTTTTTTTGCTTTTTTTGCTTTTTTCGCTGTTTTTGGTTGTTTGAATTTTTCACCTGAAAAAGTAACGGTTCTGGTGGTTGGTTACTTCCTAGATTCGACGTAGACCTTGTTGGCGTTTGCTTTGGAAATGCTCGCCAAACCAATTCAAAGATTCCTACGGAGCTCAAGCACACTGATAGGTTGTTCCTTTTGAAAGTGAAGATAAGCGAGTATTGATGGGGTGTTTGAAGACGCATTTCTCCGTGCAGTACGCGACTCCGCGAGGATAGGAGGTTGTGCAGTGACATTTCAAGTCGCGGTAACAATATCTACATTGTCACGAATGGATGGGACTGCCTGTTATCTACATAGAGAAAATGGTGTACCTTGATAGAGGTTGACAAGCGCCGACAACGACTTTTATGTGACTTGGTGATTATAAAGGAAGGGATGTAAAAGCTACCCGCGTGTAGACCGACAAACCGCACCGTCCCTCTATCCTCCCCGGAATATCAGCTTCAATAATTGTCACCAACAGACTATTAAGGTAGATATTTGCATATGGCTTGTCTAAAAGTCGTACGCTTTGGCTGATAAACTCGGATAGCGGGAGGTGCGGTACATTGTGTTGGCCTTCAGACGCATGTTGATGAGAGTGATTATCACGACCGCCGCTATATGATCGGATGAATTATCCACAAATGCAACAACGGATCCGTCAGTATAAGTCGTTACTTGTTGAGTCCTACCTGACACCTTTCACTCCAGAGCACGGACATTTCCCTTGCTCATGTTTGTGTTTCCCAAGCACACTCTTTCGTCGCCTCGTATGTCATGGTGGACACCTTAAAATCATTTGCTCGAACAGCTTTGCTTCAGCATTACTTATAACGAGGCTGAATATCTCGAGCGCTTGTCGGCATGTACCGGATAGACTTTTCCCGACTGGCGCGATGCCTGGTACCCTCCTTTCGTCCTCGACAGACGATCGACCAAGGAAAACGCACCCCTCAAAGGTATGGCGCGAGCCTTTTTGGCGGCCAATTTTACCTCTCTGGTCAAATATTTGTGTCCGCGTATATGTACTGGCCACCTCGACCAACCGCGCGGAGTGTAATGCTGCCCTGTGCGCCTGCTAGGGCTCCGGCTCTGTCACGTGTACTTTCCGCAGGATCCCTAGGATGTGCGTCGGAGCCAGACGGCCCCGCTCGCCCCCCCGGCCCCCTCCAGGAGCGGCATGCAGGGGGAAGAGTTGCAAGTACCCTGTGAAGGCTTGACGACAGGCCTTAAAGACCAGCATGATGCAGCTCGCTGGTCGGCCGCCCATCACCTCGTCCACCATGAACCGTGTACCCGGCGCCTCGCTGGCGCCTTCTAGAAGGTCCAAAGGTTGACCTTCCACGTCCACTTGGGTCTGGCCCCGAAGGTTTGTCCAGTGCTCGTTCACGTGCAGCACGGGATAGGGTGCCTCTGCTCTGACCAGCACCCGCGCCGTGGCCGCGCGTTGGCAGGCGCCTTCTAGGGAGTTGGGGACTATCAAGTACTCACAAGGGACACCAGCGGCGCGTTGTAATTGCTGCATGACCATCATCACATCAAAGACCATCTCCACACTTGTCAGCTTGTCCTGCTCGTTGAAACGACAGTAGAGCATCCCTTCCACGCCGAATTCCAGCTTGTCAAGAACGTCACTGTCTCGCTGCTGCGATGCCCTCTTGCTTCCCGACACACCCTGAATGGCCCGCCCGTGTTTCCCTGGCCCCTGCTGCAATGGAGTGCCCATATATTTGTCGGCACTGTTCGAACAATCCACGGGCAGGGTACTGGTGTTTCCCGCTTCCTCCCCCTCTCCGTGGGCACCTGAAGATCCTTTGCCGGCTTGAGGGGAGGGGGCACCGGGACCGGTTCTCTCCTTCTGAACTAATGGAGCCACAGGGGAGGGGGGAGAACAGGAGGAGGAGGAGTAGGACGAGGGGGAGTGACGCTGCTGCATGGATGACGCTGGGGGTTGGTCGGGTCTCGACGAGGGTGGGCGGGACGACACATGGGCAGATGGAAAGGACAACCGGGATCGGCTCGTCCGCAACGTCCACCGGCACATGAGCGTATCCTTGGACATGATAATATCTTGGGCATTCACCACGTATTCCAGGCGCACAGGCGGGAACCCCGCGCGGGCCCCGTGCTCCTCCTTGATGTCTCGATCCGCGGCGTCCCCCTCGACGCCGGCGCCGATCTTCCATCCGGAGGGCGACGACGCGTTGAGGGAGGACATGAAGGAGGGCGGGGCGGACGACGGAGAGTGGGCTCTTTCCAAGGCGGACCATTCGACCGCCTCCATCAGGAGCCGGAGGGAGGATGCGTCCGCCATGACGGCATCCAGGCCTTGGACGACGCGTACCCCCTTGTGCACCTCCCCCCGGGGGAAAAAACGGTAGGGGGTGATTGGCAGCGTGAGCACGCAGTCCTCGTCCAGGACCTGGGCCCATTTCCTTCGGTCGCGTTCGTCCCGGGCTCGGCAGTGTAGGAAGGAGTGGACGACGGTGTTTCGGTGGTGAACCTCCTCCAAGGCCCGGGAGGCCAGCACGTCCTTGGCCCTGTCTTCCTCCTCCCGCTGCCGTTCCAAGTCGTCCACCAGCTCCTTCAATTTCTTCGTGTAAGCCTTTTTCCGCAGCCGGGTGTCAACATGGAAGTGACTATGAGGCCAGTCTCTCTTC
>NW_005802963.1:0-1170 GCF_000240725.1 Microchloropsis gaditana
CCCCCCCCCGTCACGGGGAGGGCGCCGAACACAGGGTAGGATTGGGCACGGGCCGCGTCTTCCCCCTCTTCGCCCCCTCCTGCCCCTTTCCTTCCTTCCGCTTCGGCGTTGGACGTTGCATCGAAGGAGGTTGGCAGTACGGGTGCAGACCGAAAAGAAGTGGGAGGGGGAGCCAGCCGCCCCGCTTGCTGCGGCTGCTCTTGCGCTGCGTGTGGAGCTACCCAAGTGGGGCCCTCAGACCCCTCCCCATACTTGAAAGCAATGGCCTGTGCAAATTTTACATAGTCCCGCACTCCTTCCACCCACACCGAGAAAGGATTTTCCTGGATCTGCTGGGAGGCCCAGGCGGCGAATCCACGGTTCAGCTGGGTCATGCGTGTCTTGTAACTGTGCGGGATTCGCTGCCTCCCGCCACCGTTTAGGCATGGATCCTTTGCCTGTCCTAGTCCTGACTGCGGCCTCGGGTGCGCCGGTTCGAGCTGCCCGGCCTGGAAGGGACGGTGCTCGTGCTCTCCTTGCAGGCGACGACCCTCCCCATGATCGCCCTCCTCGCGGGCAAGGGGAGGCCCAGTGGAACCCAGGCTGCCTTTCAACATTCCACCGCCGTCGCCGGCAGCCGGGACTGAGGAGCGAGGGGCAAGGGCGGGCAGGCCGGAGGAGGCGGAGGAAGGCTGGGCGGCCGTGGACCATGGGGATGGGTTGGGCGCATCCGCGTGGGGAAACGAGGAAAAGAGAGGGCCTTGCATGGATGGTGGTTTCCAGGAGGAGGAGGAAGCGGAAGACGAGGCGAGGGGTGTGAAGGGATCGGCCAGGGAGGACAAAGAGGCCTTGGTGCTTCCCTGCCCGTTTTGGAGGCCAAGGGAGGAAGGAAAAGAAGGGGCGTCTGCGGAAAAAGCATTCTCACTAGGCCTGGCTCCCATCGACAGTGAGCTTGAAGGTCCACCGAGGCCAACCTGGGACGTCATGGTGTTGGTATTGCCACCGCCAGAGCTGCTGCCGCTGCTGCTGGATGCGGTCTTCGCGAAGCTGAACCCAGCAAAGGGGTTGGAAGCAGGGAGCTGGGATCCCCGGGCAGGCGCAGACGATCCTGCCGAGGACAACGAACCCTCCCCTCCAGAGAATCGGCGCGAGGCTTTGACGATCTTGCGCGTTTTCAGAACGCTGCGCGCA
>NW_005802963.1:1202-9028 GCF_000240725.1 Microchloropsis gaditana
TCGTTACTCCGATCGCTGCGCCGCCCGGCTTGTTGAACGACCCCTTTCACCGTGTCGAGGGCTCGCCGAGGGGGTTCCCAGAAAGCCAAGCCGACACGGAGGAACCTGGAAGAGGAAAAGCGCCCCGGCCGTGGCCGACCAAGTAATGACACGTCACTCACCTGAAGCTTGACGTGCAATTCTGCCACGTTGGAGGCACCGCTGACGTCCCACCCAAAGCGTCCCTGGTGGGCGTTGCAGAACCGGCGGGCGTACTCTAGGTAGGTCCCGAAGAGAGAAGGGGCGATGGCAGAGAGCTGAGGGTAAAGCTCCACAGGTCGCGCTAAGGCGGGCGTGCCTGAAAGGAGGATGACGCGCTTGGCCTGAAGAGCAGAGGGAGGGAAGGGGAGTGGATTGAAAGAAGAAAAGGTGAGAAGGAACCGAAGCGCATGCTATCCCTCCATTGCCTTCCCCAGCGCGCCGATATTATCGCCTCAAGACCAAGTGAAGTATTATTAAAGCAGAAGAATCACCTGTTTTAAGATCGGCGACAGCAGCTGATTTCGCAGCGAGTTCTGGTTCTTGATGGAGTGCGACTCGTCCAATACCACGACATGGGGCCGGGCCCTCTGTAACGCTTCCACCACAGGCGCGGTCGCAGAGAGCATGCCGTAGGTCACAAGCACCACGTCCGCGTCGCGTAAGGCCTCCACGTCCGCACGAGACCGCACCATTTTGATCCTCTTGGGGTTGAGTTTTGTCCATCGCTCCAATTCGTTCGCCCAGCTGAATTTAACAGAGGAAGGCAAGACCACTAGAGCCGGAAAGTCCGTGTGGAAATGAAGCATGATCCCGATCGCTTGAAGCGTTTTTCCCAGGCCCATTTCATCAGCCAGCAGCACGCGGCCTTGAGCTTTGATTCCAAAAGCAATGCCATCTCGTTGGAAGGGCATAAGCCGTCGGTAGAATTGATCACTCAACAAGCTGGAGCGAAACGCGTCCGAGTTGGGCTCTCCGCCCGACGCAGGTGGTACGGACATATTGAAGGCCTACCGAAGTCGTGATTCTTGAAAAATGGGAGCCACAGAGCGTCTTTGCTGTGACATTTATGGGCTAGCACGAGGCGGCATGTCCCTTGCTCAGAAAGTAAACTGGTTCAGAGGGAAGCAAGCAGGGGAGGTTGACTGACGAAAAACTGGGTACATGCATCGACTAGAGACCACTGACACGACAATATTTATTAAAACAGCCAGGATTGTGAATTGTGCTCATACATCGATCTTGATATCGTGGTTATCGGCCTCATTTTCCTTTTTTTTTTGGCGACGCTGCAAAAGCATCATTTATCCCCGGCTGGCGAGTAGCGGAGTCACCAGAGAGGTCGCCCCTGAAACAGGTCTTATTACCTCATCTCAGTCCAAGCACGCCCTTCCCGTCCACAGTCTTCTTTCGAGAAATTTTTGGCTACATCAGCTAGCGAAAAAGGCATTTGAACGTCTCATGTCATCGTTTTCAAGTGGTATTTGCATGCGGCACCTCTCTAGAAGGCTGCCTTCCCCTAGAACCAAGAGCATCATGAACCGAGCATTAGTCAGGGCATTCGGAGGGCAAAGCAATTGTATTAGCAGGACAGTATCTCTTCTTCAACCACCTGTCATATCGGGGCTACCATCACAAGCCGTCCGTAACTTCAGCAAAAAAGGTAGGCGAAGGGAGCACTGTGCTGTGGGTATCTGCCAGCGCTTTCCCAGGATTGAGAGTATTGAAATGACGTCGACATAACGTGCCATTTAAGTTTACCGTCGTGTTGAGGACCAAAGGATCGCATGCGTGTCCGTAAAAAGGGCGAACGAGGGATGGGAATTCAGAGCTCCGTCGTCCTTACCATAACCTCCCCCCCCCTTAATGTCCAATGAAGGCTTCCCTTCGGGTCGAAGTCTTTACTGTATATCTCTTTGTTGGCGCGCGCTTCTTCCACCTCTCTGTTGTACCCATTTCTATTAAACCCCACAAAACCAGACCGACGAAAAGGCAGCGCCAATGCTGGCGGCTCTGGGTCCGGCTCGGGGACGGCCGCACCGTCACGCCACACTGCACCGCACCACCACCACGCCCCGTCCATCGGCGGCGTGACACATAACGAACAGCCCTTGGTCGACCTGGACAAGCTGCAATCGAAAATGGAGCGGGTGCTGCGAGGTTTGGAAAAAGAGTTCTCGGGCGTGCGGGGGGGACGGCCGGACGCGGGGATGTTTGACCACCTCCACGTGCAAGCCTATGGGAAAGCGACGCCTCTTTCCGACGTTGCTCAGGTCACGATCAAGAGCCCGACGCTGGCTGTCATCCATGTCTACGACCCGGACATCCTCCATCCGGTCCACGAAGCGGTCCAAGCCAGCAAGCTCGAGCTGAATCCCCGTGTGGACGGAAACGTGGTGAATGTCCCACTGCCCAAACCGTCCGCGGAAATGCGGCAAGGATACGTGAAACTGGTGAGTCAATGCACGGAGACGGCCCGGCAAAACCTTCGGAAGATTCGGCGGGAGGGTATGGACCGGTTGAAAGGGGAAGGGAAGGAGGGTGTGGGGGAGGACGACGTCCGCAGGAGCTCCAAGTTGATCGAAAGCATGACGGAGGAGTGGGTCAAGAGGGTCGGGGAGGCTCTGGAGAAAAAGAAGAAGGAGATCATGACGGTATAGACCCAGGAGCGTGTGGCAGCCACGTGGACCGAGACGGCGGGTGAAGCTCGTCTGTGCGGCCATTTGAATGCATGGACTGACCGTCGCCAGGGAAAAGAAAGTCTAACAATTGCAACAGGATAGCTGATGATAGCAACCGCGTCAAGATTAGGCCGATGCCTGTCATGGGTACGACACGGCTCAGCCGTCTTGGTGACATTTTTCTTTCGCGACCTTTCCTTCATACCGGCTCAGACCCCTTCCTTTCCCTCCGCACGGCCTTGTCGGTGTGGAAAGAGTTTGCGGAGTTCTAAGGCCTCCGCCGCCATTTCTGCCTGCGTCCGAGGCCGCCGTTCCACGTCCAGGTCGAAGTGCTTCTTCAAATGCACTGCCTCCAGCTCCTCGTACACTTTATCGTTGGGCGTGAAATCACCCTCCAGACGCGGGAGAACGTGCACGTGCACGTGCGGCACCGTTTGCCCGGCCGCCTTCCCGTCTTGCATGGAGATGGTCAAGCCTTGCTTCTTCTGATATGTCTGCAGCACAGGGCCTATTTCATGCACTGCCCGGTACAAGTCACTCACTTCCTCGGGCCTCAGGTCCGAGAACCGCTCTACTACCCGGTAAGGTAAGATGAGGACGTGGCATGGGACCAGAGGCTTCAAATTCACGATTGCCATGGAGTGATGAGATTGGAAAAAAACCTGATCGGGCGTGATTTCGTAGGGGCCGAAGAAGAGAGGGGATGGCAGAGGGGGAGGTGCTAAAGCAGACGAGAGAGAGGCAGGGCGATCATTGCAGCCAATAGCCGTGGAGGACATGGGGGATGACACGCGAGGAATGAGGTTGGGAAGGTGCTGGTACTGTCCCACGTGCCGGGAGGCAAATGCAAAGGACGCGACGGTCGGAAGACCAAATACGGCGGTTGCGGCAACAGCAGTGACAGTAATTCTGCGTTTATTCTGGCAACGTCGAAGAAGCGCGGCTGAATAAGGCAGTGACATACCAGTCCTATGAATGGCTGCTGCTGTAGGGAGGCTGCCGGTGATAGATTCGTAATACCGAGGAGTTGACGGGTTATTATGCTCGTGCAAGTCGATTCATTCTGGCTTCAAACCGATGAACTTTTGTAAAATATCGAATGGAAGATTTTCTGTAGCGGGCAAAGTACATTTGATGTTGAGCGTCTTGTTAATATTTTTTCCTTCCTCCCAAAAAACCAAAACATGTCGCCAATGCTCCCCAGCCGTTTCCTCTAACTAACAAGCATGACATGCATTCGACATAGGCAGCGTGCGCCTTACCGTACACGACAAAGTGCTCTCCTCCCTCTTCAATATTTGCACAACATCGCCTTTGCAATTTATTGGCAATCGTCTACTGAATCTTACCGCCGTCCCGCGTATTTTTTGGCTGCAGGCTTTCTATTTATGCTGGTGCCGCCCTACCACGGTATCTGTCCTGTTGCTGCACAGTCGTAACCTTAAATGGACACCGCCGCAGCACCATCGTTCACGGAAGAGCTTTCCCAAGAAGATGAGCAAAAGCTTCTGGCCAATCCTATACTTCAGGGGGTGCTGCCCTTACATGAGACATCGGACATGGTACTTGTCGTCCGCCTCCGCCGGTAAGCTCTGAGGTCCTTCACGATTTCCACCTCAACACTCCGCCTCAGCGGTCATCCACTTCCACAGTATCATCCAGGGCGACGAAAAGGGATTAGCACGGGTCATTATGAAGCACTATCGCTTCTGGTACCACGGGACGATGCATGAGACCAGTCAGGTGGGTTGTCATCGCATGGATTGTGAGCTTTGTCCCCTCCGCGTCTAAAAACTCGCCCGTCGTTGTCATCATTCTGTACGAGCATGCATCAATCAGCTCACGCACGATCATTTTCGTCGCGTCGTGTTGTCCTGTCTTACTTTCCTCTCTATGGTCTCACCGCGAACACCTTTCTTTTCTTGATGTTGCTCCGCCCTCCTTATCTGTGCACACTTGTATACATAGGTATTTTGGACCGAAAACCATATTATCATGTCTCAATCTTCAGAGTTGCTTCTTCGAGAGTTCCTCGGTCTCCCGATTCCATCCGTTCTCCTGAACCGGCTCGATGCCTTCTTGGACTTAAAGCTCTCCATAGGTACTTAGCTTCCCACTTCCCCTTCCATGTCTACACGTAAAGTTTACGTGAAAGCCACAAACAAGTAAGGTTGCCGACAGCAATGTGAATTTTTCTAACCTATGAGCATTTCTCAGGTTTGGCAGAGTTTCTCTCGCCCGTGTACTACCCTTTTACCATAGCCAGCCTCCTCAACCTCGTAGACTACACCCATTCCGAGACATTTCGCGCCAAAAGTCAGCAGCTTCTTGACAAAATGTCCTACCAAATCCTCTCTATATGCCTGCCTGATGGCTCCTTCGTGTCCCCCTCGGGACGCTCCTACGCCCGGCACCGGCGCGCCACCCGCGGGCACCACCTCTCTTTCTTCATCGACTACATTACTACACGCAAACACATCCCATCCCCCCCCGACGCCCCAGAGAGCGCGCTGCGAGAGGCCGTCAAGGACACCTCGTATTTACCGTCCGAATGGGTGTACTCGAATTTTAGATCTCCTGTTACGGACACCCAGATCCCCTTGTCGCCGACTTGGACCGAGCTCTCGGCCTTTCTGGACGCGCGTCGAACAGAGGAAGGTCCCGGAGGAAAGGGGCTGGAGGCAATGCCATTGGATGAACGTGTGAGCGCCATGTGGAGCCACGGAGGTTATTTCCATCCAGAAGCCGTCGAGGCTATCGTCCAATTTATGGACCAAGAACATTTGTGGGGGCACCCGCATTTCGCAGCGGCGGCGCCTGCGCGGCAAGTTCTCGGCATTTGCTGCTCTACCTGTGCCTTTGGTGGTTGTTTGACCTGCCTGGCCCGGTCTTGCCTGATCAAGCCCTTTGTCATGGGAGCTTTGCTCACAGGGGCGCGTGTGCAGGTATACAAGGAGGGGAATGTCCTCCTCTCTTCCTTAGTGGGCGGGTACAACGCAGGCTTGCCTGCCTTCCAGCAATGGTAGGTGGAGGGAGGGACAATCTGAAGAAGAGGGGCGCATTACTAAGGGAGAGAGGCAGGGAAGGGGTCCGTGAGTGGAGAGGGACGAAAGGTATGCTTGAGGGAGCAATTGCGGTGGTCGCTCTAGCTAAACCCATCCTCCTCCATGACTCCTTCTCTATTGTTCCGACCTCCTCCTGGCTTCACTGCCTGGTCGGGCTTGTCTCTTGGGGTCACGCAGGCCATGGGCTGTAAATTTGGCCGGTATCCCTATCTGGTGCACCTTTGGACCGGTGGCAGCGGGCGCCATAGGGCGACACTTAGGCAACAGCCACGCAGGCGCCGAAATGAGCACTGCGCGCGTGACTCCCTCCATGAGTCAGGAGAAAAACGTCCTGCACGCGCACTACGTCTCTGCGTCGGGCATCCTCGCCCTGTGGAACCGGTCGGTGCGACCGCGCGTCCGTTGGCCGGAAGAGGAATTGGATGTAAGTGAGAGAGGATTGCCACTTGTCATGCCCTGCTGTGAATTTTGGAATCAAGATCTTCTGCCGCGCACCTGCGGCTGAATGCACCGCTCTTTTCGTACGGCAGACGCTTCACCATTGGGAAGCATGAACGGTTTCGTTCCTCTCGCCTCACATTTTGTCATTTTCCCACCCTTTTGTCCCTGCACATGGTCGCCGCCTGCCTATCTGTCCTTGCGCCCGCGGTCGCTTAGGAGCATGGAAGCTTACTCCTCACCCCAGGTGCCCCCCGGCCTCCCCTTCGATGTCTTGGTCTCTTTGACCCTGTCCGGAAAGGAAGTAAGCAAGCCTGGCAATGGGGAAGGAAAGGGAGCGCAGTCATGGCCTGGACTGTACAGGGGCTGGAAGTGACAGTAGTGGTGAGAGACCTGTCCCAGGCGCGGTGTTCCCTCAAGGAGTTTTTGATTGGGTTGAGGAAAGACTTTGGGGGAGGCAGTGGTGTAGACGGGAGGGATGGGTGTGAGGATTTAGGGCTGCTGGGCTGACGGGAGATATTGGAGCATGGATCGAGGGCACTTTGCTGTTCTTCGAAGGGCAGTAGCTCCCAGCATGGATATGGGGTGACGGAGTTATCGAGAAAGAGAGAGGAGAATGGGAGGAGGAAGAGAGTAGTTAGCTCAAACGGCGCCGAGCTACTTGGCATGATGACATTGGCGATACATGGGAGAAATAATAGTTGGACTTGCGCGTAAAATGACTGTAGAACAACCAACTCATGAAAGAGCAGGCGCGCTGATAAAGCCATCGGTATTTCAAACGGAACGAGAGTGCCGTACAAGAAAGCTCGGAAAATGATGCTCAGAC
The DNA here is from genome assembly GCF_000240725.1 of Microchloropsis gaditana. NCBI lineage: Eukaryota > Eustigmatophyceae > Eustigmatales > Monodopsidaceae > Microchloropsis > Microchloropsis gaditana. The sequence goes on from NW_005802963.1 coordinate 8,234, forward strand.
ACAGCCTTCAATGAGGAAGAGGAACGCTCCGGCAAAGACCTGTGATACTCTATTGTTTCTTTCCTACCCCTCCTTGGCTACGTGACACTTTTCTCGGCCTCTTTCAATCCACGTGTCAGTTCTCCCACACACCGCTCAAAACAATGGCGTCTCGCCACCCCCCTACCTTTCTTTCCTCTCTACTTCCCATCCTTGAGTTCGTTCATTTTCTTCACGAGCTCCCCCAGGCCATCCTTGACCTTGATCCTCAATGTCATCATTTCCTGTGCGGCCGTGGTGTCGAGCACGGGCTTGCAGGCGAAGGCCACGCTGCTCGCCTTCTCCATGGTGCTGAAAGACATGGGAGGGGTAAGCGCACAAGAAAGGACTACCTTACCGGTGATGTTGCGCACAGCCAGCCATTGTTTCTTGGCGGCAGGGTCCCGATACAGACCTGAGGGAAGGAGTGGGGAAAGGGAACGAACGGCAAAAACGAGAGAGGGGATCGGATGAGGGGGGAACAAAGGGGGGAGACAAGGGTCATGACGAGCACTTCATGGCCAAAGAAATCGATACAGTCAGAAGGGATGGGTGTATCTAAAGTCTACTGAACTACCAGAAAAAGGGGGGTTCGGGGAAGAGAAGAAATAGGTAAGAGCACTGGAGATGCGGATGAAAGCCAGTTTGAGGACACCAAACCAATGCCATCTGGAAAAAGCGGGAAAATTTGCCAATAAAACCACAATGGGTCTGAGAGGGAGGTGCAAAGGCCACACAGGCATGGCCCACGTACCCAGAGAGCCTTTCCCCATATCC
>NW_005802962.1:0-5766 GCF_000240725.1 Microchloropsis gaditana
AACCACCTCCACCACCACCGCCGCCAAAGCAGAATCCGCTGCTGCTCGGCGCCGGCATCGCCGTCATCACTGACTTCCCTAAGCCCTCCCCCGGCCCCTCTTTCCCCACCTTGGACGGTGGCAAGGAGGTCGTGGCAGGAGAGGAGGGATTGGGTGCGGTTGAGAACTTGAACAGGGATGGTGCCTTGTCAGAGAGGGGGGGAAAGGCGGCGGAGTTTCCTCGAGTCGTTCTTCCCGCACTTTCTACTGCTTTGCTGCCGGCGGTGATGAACGTTTGGCTATGTCCCGATTGCCCGCCGAACACAGAGGGGGCTTTCATTGACAAGGGCGGCATAGGCGCCGTACCCACACTAGCTTTTCCAGCCACACCCGCACTGGTGCTGCTGCTGCCTGCTGCCTGCCCGCAGTCGTGGCACTCGCGCCCGATGGCCCGCCGAACACAGAGGGGGCTTTCATTGACAAGGGCGGCATGGGCGCCGCAGCCGCTGGGGACGCGGAGAGCAAAGTCCGGGTATGCTCCTTCGCGTTGCCTCCATCAACCATCCCCCCATCCGTGTCATCCCGTAAAGGTCCTGGCCCAGGAAGACGTGGCCGCATGGTCGCCTCCTGTGCGTCTGGGGCAGTTGCCGCGGAGAAGGGAGAGGGGGGGGGAGGGCTTGATGCCGAATGGAGGGAGGGGCGCTGGTGGAGGGATCGGTGCGTCCGAGGTCGGGCGGAGGGAGGCGGTGTTGCCCTCATTGGCTTGGAGCTCGGAGGCTGCATCAGGCCCTTCGCTCCCCCCAGGCATTGTAAAAACGGGAAAGGGTCGACTCGGGAAGGAAGGAAAGGGTGAGAGAGTCGCCTTCGCCCCGCCTGGACCGCTCTGTCTAGTGGTATGCGTCATCCCGCTGTGGCTGTTGCTTTTCTCGCCACAGGCAGGCACCTCGCCGTTCAAACTGCCCTGCGATGACCCTACGCCGCCAGCGCTGCCACGGCTCTGCATATTCAGGGCGAAGGGTGAGGAGGCCTTGCTGCTGAAGGGTGGTAAGGGCGGGAGGGGGGCCAGGGGGTTACCCTGGCTGGCTTCTCCCTCCTTGCCCGCTCTAAGAAGGGACACAGACGAGGGAAGGGCGGGACCTGGAGGCAGGGGGAAGCCGCAGCCCATGTCACCCTTCGCCTCAGCTGCTGCTGCTTCCCGACTTGTGTGAGGGGCCAAACAGCCCGTTCGTGCCAGGTCCATCACATCCTTCGGAGAGCCAGGGGTTGCGGGCTCCTCTCCCTCTTCCTCCTCCACGTGCTCCGTCACACCCACGGCTTCGTCGTCCCCCTCGTCGCTGTCCTCGTCCTGGACGTTCTGTGCTCGACTTTGGCCATGTCTGCTTGGGGAATCCGGGGCCTTTCCCCCCATGGAGGACGGCAAGGAAAAGCTGAACGCAGGTTTGCTGCCTGCCCCATATCCCCCCGAAAACACATTGGTCTCCGTCTGCTTCATTTCAAAAATGGAGGGACGGGTGGCGGCTCCAAAGCCGGTGCCCGGCGTCGCCAGGTTGCTGCCCAGCACAGCCGCTGCCGTGTTTGCAAACAAATTGCCACCAGCATTTGAGGAAAAGGAATCCCCCTTTCCTGCACCACCGTGGGCGAAAGAGCCAAACCCGCTGGTGCCGGCAGTGCGATCCACCCCGGAAGTTTTCGAAACGTGCGTGGAACCTCTGACGGGTTGCGTTGTAAGGGGCAAAGCTTGTGCCGAGGCAGCAGGGCCGCCTGGGGGACTGGTAGGTGGTGGAGCTGTGTTGGGTTGTAAGGCTACAGAAGGAGCACTTGACTTGTGATGGACGGGTGCAGTACTGAGAGGACTAGACGCGGCCTGTGTCTTCTTCGTGTTATGAGTGCTCATGTTTATAGAGGGCTTGGGAGACACTTGCTTTGCGGGAGTCGCTGGGGGGGGAGGGGGGTTGGAAAAGCAGCCGATGGCCTTGAGGTCTTCGATTTCCGACTTAAATTCAGACCATGCATCCCGAAAGCCAGGCAAATCCTTCTTTTTTGTCTTGCAGGAGACTTCAAATGTCATGTTAGATTGGATCTCCGGTTCCTTGGGGGAAAGCAGACATGTGGAGGGTCGGAAGGCGATAGTGAGGTCTTTTGGTGTAGGTATGCTGGTGTGACACCACATCACAGACATACACACAAACAGGCCGTGTGTTAGGAGCAGGAAACTACCTTCGTGAGCGCCGTAGCGCACGTGGCGTACCCTAGATTATACGCACATTAGGACATGTGTCCATTACCCTTGAGGAACTGCTCGCCTCCTCGCTGCGTGCTTCATCAAGTCATTCGGGGATAATGTGCCACTTGAACGCTTTTTGCCATCCATTTGTCCAGGGCGTGCGGTTTGTCAAGCGAGGACGGGAGCGTTCGTGTCTGATTGTCAAGCAACCGTTCTTTGTATTGCTCCATTCAAATGGTGTCGTTTCTCCCCATAACTTTGATTTGTAGGAAAACGCCTCCTTCGCGATACAGGAGAGAGGAGGTACGGGCAACACACCCGGCTGCGGGTAGGAAAAAAGGCATTTTCCCACTTTATCGTGAAGCGAATAAAAGACATTTTAAAAGAAGAATATGGCTGCGCCCGGTTCGGAGGTCTCGTCGGATGGAGGCTTCGAACAAAGGAGCGAGACAGAGGAAGAAGTCTTGGATGGGGGAGGTATTTTCACCTATAAACCCGTCGCATACGCCCTGGGAAGACGAGGAAAAGACGCCGTCGATGGAACGAGTGAAAGCAGTAGCAGCGACGACGAGGACGACAACGACGTCCGACCCGTTTTCCCCCGTAGACCTGGAAGAGACAAGGGGCCAAAACGAGGGCGGGAGTGTCTATCGAGTACAGACTCCCTCTCTTCCCCTTCCAAGAGACCCCCCCCGGTGGTCGAAATTGAGAGCGACGAAAGCGACGACGATGGCGTGGTCCTACTGGTGACGACGAATGGCAAACATAGAGAGAAAACAGAAGCGTCGGGTCGCGGCGCATCGGACGAGGAGGAAGACGTCGACATTGGCAGGTATCTGGATGGGGACATCCAAGAGGAGGAATTGACCACGCTACAGCCGGCGGCCACGGGAGGGAAAAGGAGGGGCAAGGGGCCAAATGGGACAGGAAACGGACGACCCATGCTCGCCACAGGCACTAGGGTAGGCTCATGCCCCAACGGCAGGACCTCAGTGCCCGGATTGGGCGCCCCACCCGCTGCCGTGGACGTGACTGCGGAGGAGGAAATGACGGCACAACCACATGCCAAGGCTCGCCTCGAAGCATTGAGGGCGGATACCTTGCTAATGGGGGCGGCCTTGCGGGCCAATGTGACGGTGGAGGTGGAGGACCTGGTGGACACGGCTAGTGTCGCCAGGGAAACGGGACCCCAAAAAGCGACGACGACTGAGGATAAAGTGATGCTCAAGGTAGGGATGCAGGGGCGTCAGCTACAACCCTTCCGAGTGTATACCTACAGCATGCTTTCGGACGTGTTTGACGCCTACGCGCGCATCAAAGGTCTGCGTTCGGAGGATCTGACCTTCAGCTATCAAGGGATGGAATTGGAAGGTTTCGATCAGCCGCGCTACGTAGGCATGGTGGCAGGAGATGATCCACGCGCGGCTGGAAACATCGTTTATGTCCAAGACCGAGCGGCGTTGGCCGCCAAAACCGCGCAAGCCCTTGCGGCGTCCAAGACGGTAAATTTGGTGTTGCAATGGCAAGGAGGACAAGAGAATGTGTCCATGAAAATGCAAGGAAGCTTTGGCGAGCTCAAGAAAACGATGGCGGCGAAGAAAGGTGTGGACGTGGCCACGGTGCGCTTTGTGTTCGACGGGGTGACCTTGAGTGCGGAGACAACTCCTGAGCAACTCGAAATGGAGGACGAAGATACGGTGGACGTGTACGGATTGTCATGATGGGATATGGGGGGGGGGCGGAAAGGAAAGAAAGGAGGAAGCCTGGCTGGAGGGAAAAAGCGTGTGTACGACGGGCGACAAGGTGCAAAGGACGACAGCTTGTAGATATGTAACACTTACAACGGTTTGATGTATTGATGGAGAGACAAATACGGCAACGATGCAGGAGCCTTGGTTTGTTCCAGTTCCCTTCTTCATTTTCCAATCCGGAGTATATGTTACTTCTTTTCCCCTAACGTCGGTTCCGCAAATTGCGCTCTCCAAACTACCCGCAATTTGTTTCTTTCTAAATTGCTTTGTCATCGCTCGATCAACGATGTATGTATTGCCTCCAGCACCTCGCATTACTTCAAAACTTTCGTGCTACATGTCGCATCCGGAGTCCACTTTCACCTTACCCATCCTTACCCTTTTTCCATGTCCACTGTCTATTTTCTCTCAACAAATTCTCTCAGTCTGTGGGATCAATGGAATAACTCTCCTTTCCATCAATAATTGATTAAATTATCTCCGTTTAGTCCATCTTTAGGATCGACCAGATCCTTTTTAAAAGGTGCTGCCAGCTCAACGGCTGAAGGGGAGAGGACACTTAGGTCAGTATTGCGCGGAAGCACATCCCACTCTGCGGTTGCAACCATTTAATTTAATATTTGACCAGTGTGTTGCATGTACAAAAGATTGGACGGGGATGGAAACATGGAAATTTCCTCTGATTTTTGTTTCCCTTCCACAGAGCTTTTACGTCGAAGTGCGCTCTAACAGCTAGCTTGCCGAGGGCACGTTAGACTCTAAGCCAAGCAGTCGGCTATTTTTACCTCTGTCGTCCATTTCTGGTGGCACGATCCCGACACATACACGTCAAAGACGGACATGAACCGCATTTTCGGACAAAAGAAAGTTCAGGCCCCTGCCCCCTCCCTGGGTAAGGAGGACTGTGGGGAAGGTGGAAGTGGCAAGGGAGGGAGGCTAGAAAAAGTGAGCGTATGCTGGTCTCATGCTACTGTTGCTGCAAGAAAGTGAATGCCTTGACACATGGCAGGGCACACAAGGACTCCCCAGCACTCGCAGCCAGTCGCACTATTACTTCTACCGCCCTCCCCGTTGTGTACTGGCTCATAAAGCTGTCCACGTCTTCTGTAAATTTGCGACGACGAATGTACCTCCATTTATTCTTCCGCTTCATTGTTTCTCATGCGTCACAGGCGACGCGTCTGGGAAGATAGACGGGCGTTTGAAAGGCCTGGATGATAAGGTACGCAACAATGGGTTGATGCGGGGGGGGATTGGCGTGTTTTTTCCTTTAGCTTATTCTTGTTTCCCGAAATTTCACTTTTTGGTTTCTCTCCTGGTAGATCAAGGCCTTGGACGACGAATTGAGGAAATTTCAAGGCCTAATCAAGCGGTCTTCGGGCGCCACGCAGGCCAATCACAAGCGCCGAGCCATCGATGTGAGTGCCAAAGGGGGACGTGAAGGGGGCTGTGGGTGAAGGCGAGAAAATCGCTCAAAGACCCTTCAGAGCAGAATGTCCGCCATTCGTAGACTGGGAACTGGAAACAAAGACCCTTGAGCCTGCAACTATCACAGGGCTCCTCCGAGAAGATGGCTCCCAACTCAAACCTCTCCTTCCCTCCCTTCCTCCCTCCCTCCCTCCCTCCATCCCTTGCTTTTTCTCGCTAGGTATTGAAGCGGAAGAAGATGTACGAACAGCAGAGGGACCAGCTGGCAGCTCAATCTTTCAACGTCGACCAAACGAACTTTGCCTTAGAGAGCGTCAAGGTGGGAGGCTGGGGGCAAAGGGAGGGAACGAGGGAGGGAGGGAGGGAGGAAGGGAGGGAAGGAGG
>NW_005802962.1:8835-9016 GCF_000240725.1 Microchloropsis gaditana
ACACTAGCTTTTCCAGCCACACCCGCACTGGTGCTGCTGCTGCTGCTGCTACTGCCCGCAGTCGTGGCACTCGCGCCCGATGGCCCGCCGAACACAGAGGGGGCTTTCATTGACAAGGGTGGCATAGGCGCCGTACCCACACTAGCTTTTCCAGCCACACCCGCACTGGTGCTGCTGCTGC
>NW_005802961.1:0-5052 GCF_000240725.1 Microchloropsis gaditana
GCCCCCTCCCTCCTCACATCCAAGAAGAAATCACTGGGGCAGAACTGAGGGGGGCAACACCATCCCTGGGAGGCGAAGAATGAGACCGCGTCTTGAGCCTTGCCTGTATGGTGGTCCTGGTCAAGTCAGAGGCGTTCTTCCCTCCCTCCCTCCCGCCATTCCTCCCTTCCTCCCACCCTTCCCCCCTTCCCACATACCTGCGTAGATAATCCGTCCTTCCGAGACGAGGACGAGCATGTCGAGAAGATCGAATATGGAGGATCGGGGTTGGTGGATGGCTGGGAGGGAGGGAAAGGGGAAGAGCCGTGAGAGGACAAGGCAGGAAAAGCGAAGGAAATTCCGTTCAAAGCTGCCTGTTCTCCTGCGCTCCATCAATTTAGGCGGACCTCACACTGGACATGGCAGGGTTTAATGATACAACCGAACCAGACGTACGCGTTTCACTCTCGAGCTTCTCTCGAGCTTCGTTTGACCTCTCCCCCCCTTTCCTCCCTCCCTCCTTCCTTCCCAACCTCCCTACCCGCCACGACGGTGCGGCCGCTCTGAGCGAGTGACCCCATGGCACTCATGACGCTCTGCGCTTGGAAGGAATCAAGACCTTGGGGGTGGGAAGGTCGGGAGGGAAGGGGGGTGAGGGGGTGAGGAGGAAACGAGGGAGGGTGGGCCGGAAAGGGGGGAAGGGAGGCCCAGGGAGCGACATTGCATACGAGATACGCGGCGAACAGGCACCTTAGACCCGTATAATGAAGCCCTTTCCCCGTCTGAGTCGGCACTGACCGCTGGTAGGTTCGTCCAAGAAGAGCAAGGAAGGGTTCGAAATGAGCTCCACGCCCACCGACACGCGTTTCCGCTCGCCCCCGCTCACGCCCCGGACCTGTCCGTCGCCTGCACGCGGTAAGGGAGGGCGGGAATGAGGGGAGGGAGTGAGGGAAGACGAGGGGCAGGGCATGGGGGAGGGACAGGAGGCATTAGTATAGTATCTGGGCCCACTCCACTTCATCCCCACGCGCGCGCGCCCCCTCTGTGTGCCCGGTGTCTCCCCCTCTTTCCCTCACTCCCTCCCTCCCTCCCGCCCTCCCTCCCTACCAATGATGGTGTTCCGGGCCTTGGCCAGTCCTAAGGCGTTGATGACGTCCCGGACGTAGCTCGCCTTCTCCTCCTCCGAGAGGGCGGAGGGGAGGTAAAAGTGGGTGGCCAGCGTCAGGGTTTCTTGCACGGTGAGAAAGGAGTAGAGAACGTCGTCCTGGAAAGGGAGGGAGGATGGAAGAAGGGAAGAGAATGAGGGCTGCGACGCGCAGGACCATGCCACATGCACGCCTATCGTGACAATGTCACGTCGCACCTTCCTACTTTGGTTTTCTCCCCGCCTTGATCAACCATTCGTACCCTCCCTCTCTCCTTACCTGCACCACATAAGCGCACAACCGTCGCACAACCCCGTACTCCACGGGCATCCCATTCACTGAGAGTTCTCCCTCCAACGTGGCGCCCTTGATGAAGGCGACTCGCCCGGCCAGGGCGTTCAACAGGGAGGATTTCCCCGAGCCTATTGAAGGAGCAGGGAAAAGAAAGAAGGGCCAGCGGCCCGAAAGCAAGGTACACGGTCATTTACCACCAATCGTTAGAATCAAGAAAATCCAAATATCTCCATGGCACGACCATGAGTGTCAAAGTGCGCATGTCAGTCCAAGAATAGGCACTAGTTGAATAAATGCCGCGAACAGACGCCTACAGCGGGTCACGCCGCTCCATGGCGGGACACAAATTGCGACATGCGCATGCCAGACCCGCTATGCCCGCCCCGTTTGATTGGATATCGGACGGTACACACTTTATACTGTCCTTACCTGTTGGGCCCATAATGGCCGTCACCCGCCCCGCGGGGGCAGTGCCGGAGACTTGGTGCAATATTTCTTTCGTCTTACCCTTATTTTTCTTGCCCTTCAAGGGAATGGAGAGAGAAACTGTTGTCGAGAACGGGATGGGATTACTGTCAGATGATACGGTAAGCTGCACAGAGATGATGTTATGACTCACCTTCCCTCCACGACAAGCCCACGGGCTTGATTGGTTTGAGAGCCAATTGCTGGCCTGCCATTTCAGCCGCGACATCTTCAAGGGAAAATACACAGATAGGAACAAGGGGAAATACACGTAAGGTCTCATTGCTCTTTACATAGTCCATCTACTCGAGCCCCAATTATCCCTCCTGTTGAAGCGCCCTCTTCCTTGTGTAAGGCACCAACCAGTTTCTTTTTTCAAAAGCGGCTGCTCCCAATCGTTACAGTCCTCCTTCTGCTCCATAATCTATCGATTTGTGTGTGTCGTCAATGAGGAATCAGTATCGTTGCCCTTTATTGAAGAGGGCTGGAGGATATGATGGGCGCGTGCGTGTGCAAGGCAGCTAACATTGATTACAATGAACAAGACACAAAATAGGACCGTTCAGCGCAAATTGATAACAGAAGTTGAAATATCACGTCATATTACATACTGTCTATGGAACACGGCACCACGTCACCATCCTGGACGCTTTTGTGGCAGCCGGTCACGGCGTCATCACAAGATCGAGCGTGCTCTCAGGTTTCGGCCCATATTGCTCAGACTTGAGACCTACGACTCGAGGCGTTGCTAGCATCTGCCGCACCAACCATACCATGCTCTGCAGCGAAATGATAATATTGTCTGAATGTCCGTAGACTCTCATATTTAAACGCGGACCAGTATTTTTTCTATGTCTGGCTATGGCCCTAGACGTCCAACCTCCCGATCCCGTCAGCAAGCGTAATTAACGGAACATTTTGCTCGCTCCCGTGCTTCGAGTGTTTGATGTCTGCGCATGTTATTTCTTTGCTTGATCCATTCAGGTCAAACATAACATCCACCGACTCTGAGCGGGGTTGTGAAGTTCGCATTTGCATTCCCTTCTTCCATTCATTCCCGTTCCTCACTACAATTCTTCACATCTTTCCACGCGCAACTTCAAGCTTTCCGCTGCTTCTACCACACCTTCACTTCTAGCCCTTGAAAATCTTATCTGTAATGAAAAGCTATGAAAGTTACCTCTCGTGCCAGCAACATTGTTCCCTGTTCCACGTAAAAGCTTCACTTTTTGAGCCTCCTGATTTGTACACTGCTTCGGCAAGCTTCTTGATCTTTTATGATTTCCACCGACATATACGCTTCGACTTCCTCTCACACGACATTTTCGCTCGTATCACTGTCCCTACGGGCTCCCTTTCGATACAAGCAAAACGCAGTCCTGTCATCAGGCTCCTAGACCGCATGTTGAACCAGTACAGGCATTTAAAACATATTCTATGCCTCCCGTGCACCCTCAAAATAAAACTAATCTTCATATTTCTATGTGATTGGTTTGTATCCTCTCAGATACCATGCCTCTCTTTACGCCTTACGCTGTTCCATCAAAGTTCGATTCTCACCATAAATTTCCTCTCGATACAGCCCTCAATTCGACGTCCGTTGAGCTTCCGGCTTCCTCTGTACAAAGGCTTACACTACACTATGCTCTGTACCCTCCCATTCACCATCGCATCTCTTATCATGCTTGAGTGTTTGAACGCCTCCTGCACCTACGTCTCGGTCGCTCCCTTCCAACGTCGATGAAGGATTACACGTTCAGAGTCTTTTCATACTCTTCGATGGACTTAAAAAGCTCACTGAAGTTCCCCTTGAAGTAAGAATGGGAGGGACAGGGCGAAGGAGAGGAATGGACGAGAGGTGAGCCTAGAGGCAGGAGAATCTGCACTGGTCATTCCTGCACGGCCATCCATTTTCCCCTTTTGCCTTCCCTCCCTTCATAGCTTCCTTACTTTCCCAAAACCCCCGCAGCCAGGGGCCTGTTCTGGCAACCGTTTACCCTCCTTGTCCACCGTGCACCCCACACGCTGGATAATTTCAAGGAAGAGTGTCGGACGGTCCCCCACGGGACGAGTGAAGACCTGCGAAAGAGACGAGCAACAAGGACACGGCGTTGCTCAAGGAATTTTCTTGTGGAAAAGAAGAAAAGAGGGGACGAAGGAGACCCAAAGAAAGAGAGCAAGAAAAAAGCGGGCGTCTTCCTCTGCTCACCTGAAGCAGCACGCCCTGGTCGTCCTTGTCCACGAGTAGGCCCAACTCCTCGACGCAGGCTAGCTCTTCATCTAATTTTTCAGGTTAAAAAAGAAGAACCAGAGTCAAGAGAACGCCCTCTTTTGCGCTCTCCCTCTTTCCTGATATTTATTGCTACCAGGTGCTCCTGTCGACACTCACCAGTCAGCACTCCAGGCCCGATTTTTGCGGGTAAGGACTGATAGTATTCGCGGGAGGCTCTAGGCATGAAATCGAAGCCTATAGGAGAGGCGACAGGGGGCGGAAAAGGGAGGATGAGGGAGAGAAAAGGCAGGGGATACGGGGAGGAAAGTGAGGCCAGGACGCCCAAAGCGCTCTAACGATAAAAGAAGGAGGGCTGAAAGGGGGAGGGGAAAGGAAGCAAATGGAAAAAAAGCATGGGAAGAAACTGACGAGGATAAGAACAAGCCCCCCCCCTTCCTCAAGAGAAAGCCAGACCCCCCCTTCCTAAACAGAAAGCCAGACCCCCCCCTTGCTAAACAGAAAGCCCCACCTCCCAAGTGAGTCCTCTTCTTGAGCTCCCGCATGGTTGCAAAAATGTTGTCAGTCTTAAGCGCAATGTGCTGCACGCCCGCACCCTGATTCTGCTCAAGATAGGTCTGAATCTGGGAACCATGGAGGGAAGGAGGGTGGGGAAGACGGAGTCAAGGGAGGGTGATCCAATCAAGCCTGGACGCGACTTTAGTCCCTAAGATCGAGGGAGAAAGGAGAAAAGGAAGGGCGGGAGGGAGGAAGTGGAAGAAGGGGGGAGGGAGGAAGGGCGCATCATGTACCTGGCTCTTCCGTTTGGTCCCAAAGGTGGGCTCGTTGACGGGGAGCAAGACCCGCTCGTTGTTGGAAGCCAGCACCAGACTGTTCAGGCCGCTGTCCACGGTGCCCACGTCGGTGCTGGTGAACTCGGCGTACTCATGCAGGCCCTGG
>NW_005802961.1:5074-8111 GCF_000240725.1 Microchloropsis gaditana
ACGCTCTCCGTCTCCATCTCCCCGCCACCGTCGGCCTTATTCTCCACTCTTTCTTGTCCTACTTCGTCGTTTCTCTGCCTCTTCTCACCCCTTTCTTCTTTCCTCCCTTCTGAGCGTTTGATCTCGTCCCCTTCCTCGGACGAGGAACGCTTTCGCTTCCTGTGAGATTTTTTCTTGTCCTCCTTCTTGTGATGCTTCTTCTTTTTCCCCTCCCGCTTCCTCTCGTCCTTCTTCCTCCCCTTTTTCTTCCTTCCCTCCTTCCGCCGACTCTTCTTCTTCCCATCCTTCTCCTCCTTCTCCCCACGGTTTTGAGCCAAACGCCGAGCCCGCTCTGCGTCCAGCTGGGCCCGATATTCAATCATTTTCCGTTCATCGGCACCTGCCTGTGGGAAGGGTAGGCGAAAATATCGATTCGTGAGCTATGTATTCAAAACATGGCGGGAACAAGGTAACGAGAACCTTCGCCCCACTGAAAAGCGGACGACAAGCTAATCCGGTCAAAAACCTGCGCAGGGCCCGTCCTTGGGACCCTTTCCCACTGCCACCCACCAGGTCGAGTTTATCGGCCTTCGCCTTCTTGTAATCCTCCCAGCTCGGTCGGTTGGGGTCGTTGATATTGTCGTGGATGGTCCGTTGTCCAAGGCCAGCTTCCATCCGAATCAACGCGTCGAATGCCGCGGAAGGTGGTGGGGCCCCCAGCGTCACACCTGGAATCACGGCGCCTGCCTTGTCTTTGCCCCCACTGCCGCGTTTTGCAGCGGCAGCGGCAGCCTGTTGCTGCTTCTTGAACGCGATCTCACGTTCATACCTTTGGTCGTCCAAGTGCCTGTCTGCGACTAAGTCTTTCTTAAAACCGCAACCCCGCCCGTCCGACGTCAACGCCCGCAGCTCCCGCTCGCGTTCTTTACGAGAAAGTTTCTTCTTTTTTTCCTCAGAAGTGGTGTCCGCCATGACAGGCCACAAGCCGACAGGACAAGGCTGAGGCCGCAGCCTTGGCAGGAATGGAAAGTCAGTCTTGCTGCTGACACTTGTGCGGCGCTCCCAGCAGAAACCCCACTTAGAAGGTACTTTCCCTTCAGCGATCCACCTGTCGACTGAATCAAGGTTGAGAAAGGAAACGCAAATGTAAATCAGAGCTGAGCCTTATGTATTCAGGCTTCCCAGTAGCTTAGCATCTGGAAGAAACCAAAAATGCAAGCCAATTTACCGCGTTAAAGGCCAGATGGTCGCACATTGACTCCCTCGGACACGCTTAATGACAAATGTGCGCGCGTACAGGCATTAATTAGTCGAGAGAAAGCCAGTGATCACGCAGTGCGGGACACTGCCACCAAGGCACCGAGGACTCGATATGGAAGCCTCCATCCTCCGGGTACTAGTAACTGTCCGGAATCTCCATACACGACCACACAGTCCCTAATGTCCATTCCCATCGCCGTCGAGGTGTGATCCAATATGATTGCCTTTCTACGCTATGTCACAGTAACGGGATTTAGGAGGCTTATGCATTTGCGGACGTGTTCGTTGGGACGTCGTACCGTCCTGGCTCCAAGCTCACCGTCAGATGGTTTTTGATAGCCATGAACGCGTTTACAAATTGTCTAGAATAAAAGCCATTAGAATGATGTACAAGAGGAAGGAGAATGACACAAACATGGTTTGCAATCAGTTTTCATTTTTATTTCAGGACAGGACGCCCCAAGTGTCTCTCCGTGTTCTGACAACGCTCACTCCACACTTTCATCGACACATAAGAGCGAGGCCCCTACGTACATCGTACGCCTCCTATAACAATTAAACTGCACTAATGGCATCAATGCCCGTTTGGCTCTGCATAAATTACCGAAGACGAACCAAATCACGACGTCGCAAGCCATAATTTTGTATGAAGTGACACACCTCCTCTGAAGGGACCTTTGGGACACCTCAGGGACCCATGTAGCACATTCGTTGACCGTTTCGACACTTCTATCCCCAAGAGCAGCAAGCCATTTATTTTACATACTAGGCCCCTGGAGAGCGATGGTCTGATATTCCTACTTTTTTATCACGCCCGATGCTGCGTTTAAGAGTGGCACGGCCTTCTGACAAACGTCTCCACACGCCTCCTCATGCGTAAATTTCAGCCCGTATCGATTCAACGAAAGGCTTCACAAGAGTATATGGCTATATAGCTTGCCGAATAAGGCATATCTCGCAGACCCAAGGCAACCTGACTGCTCTTTATTTCCCGACCATGCGAGTCCGTTACACAGAATGCGGACCCTCCGCAGACAAGATGGTGGGCATGGGAGGGTTGGAGGGCGGGAGCATCTTCAAGTATTTTTGACTCGTCACCCGCAAGACCGCGTACCCCAGACCGGCAAAGATAAGGGTGATCCCCACCAAGGCAAGCGCGCATTGCCACAGGCCATATTCGTCCATGGAATAAAGGGCCAAGACCTGCTCCCCCGTGCTCATGCAGCCTTTGCCCTCCGGATCCGGGCAGGCGAAGGTCATCCCCTTGAACTGATTGACGGCGAAGGCGTTGAAGCTCCACTTGATGAAGGACATGTAAGGACACCATTGCGCCCCCGTGGGCAAGCTCTTCACGTTGATGAAGACCCCGGAGAAGAGCAAGAAGACGATGGTGACAGGGGGGGCGAGGGCGGTGGCCGTGGGCACGTCCCGGGAGAGGGCGCTCACGACCAAGCCCAGAGCAACGGCGCAAATGGCTTCCAAAAGGCAGAAGCCCGTGAAGATCAGGAAGGCAGAGAGGCTGGGCTCGAGACCGACCATCCAGTAGGCAATACAGGCGAAGATGAAGGGCCCTAGCAGGGTGAAAGGGAGCTCGGAGACGAGCTGGGCGGGTAGGGAGGGAGGGAAGGAGGGAGGGAGGGAAGGAGAGAGGGAGGGAAGGAGGGAGGGAGGGAGGAACCCAAAAAGGGACAGAAAGGTGACGACGGGACAAGAGAGGCAAGAGGTGAATGAGGAAAGGAAAGGGGGGGGGAGGAGAGGGAGAAGAAATTTTTTACCTTGGCCAGGTAGTAAGAGGAGA
>NW_005802961.1:8121-8994 GCF_000240725.1 Microchloropsis gaditana
GAAGAGAGATCCAGAACGCTCACTCTCTGATCTCTTTTCTCCAGGCCTCGGCAGTTCTCCTTATATTTATGCAGCCGGACCTTTTATATTCAAACCCCCTCCCATCGTCTCTCCGCCCCTCCCTCCCCCCTTTCCTACCCTTCCCTCTTCGAGTATATCGCTCCCAAAACCAAGGCAAAGAAGACGTTGCTCAAAACTTTCACCGCCAGCGCGAATTTGTTGCGTTTATTTTGCTTGAGGCCCCGGAGAAATACCATCCAAAACTGCATTGGCCATGATGATTGGTAGCCTAGGGAGGGACCGAGGGAGGGAAGAAGGGAAGGAGGGAAGATAAATACGGATTTGTGAAAGCCTGAATATATATGTAAACATGTATTGATATATGGTTGTACTTGGCCATCGTTAGCCCTTGTTTCTGTCATCACAGGCTCTAATTTCCCAACTTTTCCGTCCCTCTTTCCCTCCCTTCCTCCCTCCCTCCTTCCTTCCATCCCTCTCTCCCTCCTTCCTTCCTTCCTTCCCCCACCCACCTCGATCTACGCCGGCATCGGGCGATGCCCCCATTCCCTCACCAAGCCCTCCCTCCTCTTCCACTCCACCCTTCCTCTGTTGGGTTTGCCATGCCGTGTGCAAGCTCTCTATCCGAGAACGCGTCGTGGCTTCTAGGTCAGGCGAACGATAGTCCATGGAGATCACCTGACGGCAGGGAGAAAGGGAGACAGGAAGAGGGAAAAGGGAGGGAGGGAGGGAGGGAGGGAGAGATATGGGGATGAGTGGAAAGGAAGTTTTGTTTCACTCGCCCACACGGCCCTCAGTATCCCGCGGAAGAGCGGGAGATCAGAGGACCTTTCTCCTTCCCTCCTCCCTGCCCTC
>NW_005802960.1:0-940 GCF_000240725.1 Microchloropsis gaditana
ACACTCCGTACCACCAGTGAGAGAGGGGCCCGTGCCCGACGAAGCCCGGTGCGTTCCCGGTTCGGTAAGATTCGCGCTGCAGTCTTCCCCATCGAAAACAAGGAATGCCAAAAATTCTTTATGATGAGCGGTATGATGTTTTTCATCATCTACGTCTACACGGTGGTCCGCGATACCAAGGATACCTTGATCGTCTCCACTTGTGGGGCCGAAGCCATCACCTTCCTCAAGGTCTACGGCGTACTGCCGGCCTCCGCCCTCTTCATGATCCTTTACGCCAAGGCCTCCAACGTCTTGGGGAAGAAGGCCCTCTTCTATGCCACTTCGGTCCCTTTTTTCCTCTTTTATGCTGCCTTCTGCACCCTCATTTACCCCAATCGTGCCCATCTCATGCCTCACATCGACGCACAAGCGGGAGGCCTCGGCTTCCTCGTCTCTCTGGTCAAAAACTGGGACTATTCCCTCTTCTACATTGTCTCGGAGCTCTTTGGGAGCGTGGGCGTGTCGGTCCTGTTTTGGCAGCTGGCGAACGAGATCATCAAGGTGCACGAGGCCAAGCGCTTTTATCCGCTATTTGGGCAGCTCGCCAACATCGCCCCGATTGCCGCCGGTCAAACAGTAGTGCTCTCGGCCCATATGACGGACCCTGCTAGCAAGGATCCTTTCTTGAAAAGCATCCAGCTTATCACCGTCTTTATCATGATAAGTGGAGCGGCAATCATGTCTTTGTACCGAGGAATCACAGGTCTGGTGGAGCGGGAGGACGCGGCGGCCTTGGCCGTTGGGGGAGAAACCTCGGCAAGCACCACCGCGGTGGCGAGCAAGAGGAAGAAGAAGCCCAAGATGAGCTTGGCAGAGAGCTTCAAGTTCCTGCTCACGAACAAATACCTTGGATGCATGGATTATCCACCTTTTAATTAAGCAGTTGATGTATGCGTTC
>NW_005802960.1:3197-8991 GCF_000240725.1 Microchloropsis gaditana
CATGCGCACCAGAGGAAGGAAGGTGTGAAGAAAGGGAAGGAAAAGGGGCGTTTACGGCTTGGGAAAGAAATGTGGCGGAAAAATTGTAAATTAAGCACATAGTCAGAGGAGGATTGTGCAAGACATTTCCAGGAGAATCGGAGCAAACTTTGTAGACATGTACGCATTACCAGTGATTATATGATACCACAGAGAGGAAAGAGAGGATGACGACAATGCCTTCCACTATGAAGCCTAATTTTCCTCGCGTATCAGTTCGAATATTTACAAAGTGATTAAAATATGCATACATCACGCTTGTTACATGCGAAGCAGCTTTTTCGTGCCATGTTCCGGAAGAGATAGGGGTACCCGGCCCTCGTGGTAACCATGAAAGTAGAAATAGATAGGAAAAAGAACGAGAATCATGAGCATCGCCTAAGTCAGCATTTCACTTTTTTTTTAAAAAAAAGGGCATCTCCTGTAGTAAACCGCCAGGGTCAAGCCATACCCAAATCCCAAGGGTGTTTGTCGCACGGCGGAAGTAGTATGTCTCGAGCTAGTGAGAAGATCGGATCTGTCGTCAGTGAGAAGATCGGATCTAT
Organism: Microchloropsis gaditana; assembly: GCF_000240725.1. Classification (NCBI taxonomy): domain Eukaryota; class Eustigmatophyceae; order Eustigmatales; family Monodopsidaceae; genus Microchloropsis; species Microchloropsis gaditana. The sequence goes on from NW_005802960.1 coordinate 3,782, forward strand.
CGTGGAACACAACCACGTATGACCTGCGAGCATGCAACGTGGGCTTGAAAAATACCGTGGGCTGGCCTATTGGTTCCCGTGTGCGCGTTTCCATCCCAGAAACATTAGTGTGATCATATGTATTCTACGGTAATCACATTCGAGTATTGCTGAGGACTGATTTCGAGCGTTCATGTTTCGGCAAAAATGTTTTCTTGTCATGCAGTCTCACGCTGGGTCGAACCAAACATCTATTTCGACAGAAAATGACCACACACACGAGAAGAGACGCTCATTTGTTGAGGATGGCGGCCGTCCTTCTTCTACTCTTTGGCGGCAGCCAGGCGTTTTTCACGCCTGCTCGTCAGAGTTTGCGTCCTGTGATTCGACGATCAAGTCGCAGTCGGGGAGCGCTGTCGGCTGTGGACGCGAACGACCTTTTTCAAGGCTACATGGGGCTTATCCACACACACCCTTTGATTACGAAATGTGCAACAAGTGCTATGATTGTACCATTAGGTGATCTCTCGGCTCAAGCAATCGAGACATACAAGGCCAAGCAGACCGGGGCAAAAGGAAACGACGAGGAAGAGGACTTAGGAATCGACTGGAAGCGCGTGCTGCGCTTCCTCATTTTCGGAGCGACACTGCAGCCCATTTGGAACCATTACTACTTCCAGTGGTTCGACCATCTGATTCCCCCGCCCTCCGACCCCATCAGCCTGACGAACGTGCTCAAGGTTGCCCTCGATCAAGGTATCCAAGCCCCGATCTTCACAGTGGTCATTTTCGCCTATTTGGACTTGTTAGAAGGGAAAAACCTGGAGGAAACTAAGGCACAAATCAAGCGGGATTTCTGGCCGTGCATTACAACCAACTGGTGGGTATGGATTCCCATTACTTGCGCGAATTATGCCTTTGTCCCCCCCGACCTCAGGGTCTTGTTCGTGAACGTCGCCTTCCTGGGGTGGTGTGTCTTTTTGTCCCTGCTGGTCAATAAAAAGGATGGAGAGCCTACGTCACAAACAAGGCCATCGGAATCGTAAGATTGCTGTGAGGGATGTATTTTACTTTTTCGTGCAGGGGTGTACAAGTAGAGGTGTTCGTGTGCGTGTCTTGGAATATAACCGAAACAAGCGACCATCAAGGGTCGGCGCGCGCCGCCGAGTGACACATACAAAGGTTGATTTATTCAAATTGTCAGAGTAAGCTTAGCTATGGCGTTGGCAGATGGTGATCCGAAGACGGGGTCACGGTAGCAAAAAAAGAAGAAAAAATCTTGGCGATTGACCTTGACGTCATGTCTAGTTCAGGCGTATTTCTTTCGGTTTGGGGTGTCCGTGCCTGGAGAACATGTTTGAAACTCGGAATGGCTCGGGGAGTGGTGAGTGATGGGAATGGGGATCGATGCATCACAAAATATAGGGGACCAGACGGGCATTGTAGGTCTGGTCAAGCTCGAGGCTAAGCTCGAGAAGCACGCGATCTCCCAGGTAGCACATAGTACGCACTAGTGAAGGCGCTCATGCTCTCCACTTTGGCCTTCGCACACAAGTAAGTCGTTTTTGTAGTCTGCCTTTATTTGCAGTGCGAAGACACGGCCATTCAATCATAGGCGGCTGAGTCATAGCCTTGGGCAAGTCTGTTGACGTGGATAGAGTGTCCTTCACCTCATGCAGGAGGGGCACGGGAATGTGCGCGTCACCGCGCCAATTTTGGTGCTTGTCCTTCAAACAGGCAGAGTCGATAGGTTCACGGTACAAGACGGCCTTCTGTCCAAGGGTCGTTCTATCTAATACAGCAATAGCACTAGCTGGGGCCATGGTGGATCTCCTGAGAAATTCGTGAGGAGGTAGGAGCACCTGTCAAGCGGGATGATGAATGAGGACCACCGATACGAGGAAGACTTCCGATATGAGATATTATCCACCTTTTAATTAAGCAGTTGATGTATGCGTTCGTCCACTTAACAATTTTGGAGCGATTGTATCCCCACATATGGGCCGTTTGCCCTTTCACCGTTGACGGGTGTGCCTCTCGACTGATCGTAATCGCAAACATCAGTTGTCCATCAAGCCATCTAATATTTCGTGAATGACGGTTAAATCCGACAAAATGGAGGAAATAATTTAAGCCATACATGTGGAGGCTTGGAGGACATATGCAACGCGATGTAATTTCCTGGACCTAGCCCTCCGTTGTTTTCCGGCCCACGGACCGAGAACTCGGCGATTTGGCGTCCCGAAGGATCTTCGCTTAAAACCTTTCAGGACGCCGGATCATTGTGTACCAAAACTGGCACAAGCCCTCTCGACGAATTGTTGTGGACATGGAAGCGGTATACGCTCCCTCGACCGAAATCGGCACCAAGCTCCCTCGACGTATCGTTGCGGACCCAAGTCGGCGAGTATCCTCTCACCATACTTTCGCTGGCGATCCGACAGGCTAGATGGGCGAGCAAAAGGGGTCTAGAAGGTTTTGGAGGCCTTTGATTGCGATATGGGCGGTACTCGGTAGTGATAGACAGTTCACAGTTGTTGAAGGCTTTGCTTGAATATTTTTCCTTGCATCCATCAATACTCTCCATCATAAACATTCACAACTATGACGATGACCTTCAGCTTGTGCCCACCTTTTATCCAGCAAGGTTTCCTTTATGTCAACAAGAGAAAACAGCATCCGTCCTTCCTCATCATGCCAGCAATTGCATCCAACACATTTGATATATCGCATCACTGGCGCTGCGGCGCAAGCGCGGATTGTTCCCTTGCTGCAGGAGAGGGCTGAAGTGCACTGGTGAGCATCGCGAAGGAGGGAGGTTGGTGCATCGCGAAATGTTTCCTTTATAACCCGAGCAAATCACGAATTCCATCTTTCCCAAAACGAGAAATGACTCAAACGTTTTCGTTCGTTTCGTTTTCGACATCGCAGGATTGCTGGTAGATGTCAAAATGCATGTAATCAGGCTGATCCTCCTGTCCCCCTTGATTTCGTCTGGGAGACCCATGTCGCGCGTCGGGATAAGCCCCTTCATGATTGTGCCCGTGTTCTCAATCGTCTTTCCAACACTGTTATCCTGGAAAATAAGGCATACTTCTCTCACATTCTAGCGCTTGTATCCAGCCAAAATCAGGACATACCCGTTCTGGAGACCGCAGTAGTTCGAGCCATGGATGCCCAAGCCTGGCTTGATGCACGCCGAAGACAATTACGGACAGTACAAAACGCAAATTACACCGTATTTACAGATTGCACCGAGGACGCGGAGGAATGGTGGATTCTTAAGGCCGCTGGCGCTAATGGCGGAGGAGACGTTCATGTATTGCCCCCGGCCTGCACTCATGTCCCCGCGTGTATCGCCTTGCGACCTCTAGACTCGTACGTCGTCCAACGCTACATCACCAGACCTTTATTGCTAGAAAAAAAATATAAATTTCACTATCGGGTCTACGCTTTGTTGCGGATGACAGGGGTGGAGGAGACCGGACGCACGTCTGTGGACAGAGAAGCACGCAGGGCACGCTTCCAGCCTTGGATATATCAGCATGGCTTTATCCTTAGGGCCTCAGAAAGGTACCATCATGCCACAAAATGCGGATCGGCTAACGAGATTGACGCGGCTGCCCATTTAACGAATTTGTCGTTGAACAAGCACTGTCCTGGGTACCCTGGTCAGCTTCCCATCGACCTGGCACGGGCCCCTCGTACCTTTGGGTGCATGAAAGCTCATTGGGCAGCAGTCGTGCGGGCAGCAGCACCTTTTTTGAGGGCACAGGTGCGCCACTGAATCTTGTCAGGCACTTTGAAGCCCCAAAGGGACGCAAAAATGACGGAGACGATAAATCGCATGCACGTGCCTGTCCGTACCCCGTCTTGCACAGCTTTACAAGCTCACTCACTCACTCATTGTGCCACATATCTCACCATTTGACAGGCATCCTCAGGCCATTTTGAGTTGTTTGGCCTGGATTATCTGCCAGTCGAAGCGGCGTGTGCGCCAGAGGACATGATGCACCTCGACAAGTTTGACAGCATGTATCTCATGGAAATTAACCGCCTGCCTGGCCTGCAAAGCTCCCGACAGAATTCTGCCGACGAGGATGAGCTATATGATTGTATGATACGAGAGCTTCTGGACTTGTGCGTGATGCCTTTCTTGTCGGGGACGGGGGCGAAAAACGACCACGAATCGAAGCAAGGTGGATGGAGTGAGGTTGTAATTAAAGACGTTGACGAAAATATGTTCGTAGACTTGGCGAGCCCCGGTGATAAAGAAATCCACCACAACGTCCTTCGATGGGCTATGCATATGCGAGCGTGTCGAAATTCTGTTAAAACAGCCATTTGTGAAAAATGAAGGAAAAGATGGAACATAACCCGGAAGATCGACCATTCTGGTTTCTTCCTGTTGTCGTTTGTCACCAGCGGTAGGATTGGCCTGTGATCACATCTCTTATATAGACACAATACCATCAAAAGTCTCCCAAAAACAGAACAAGCAAAGGTTAAAAACCACGAGATGTGAATAATGATTTTTGAAGATCGGATCGCTAGAAGTGCGTCAGCATCGGAGGCGAGGACGGCCCTTCAAACAACCGGGCCAAGTCAAGTGCAACCCGCGCGAAACCTTGGGTAATATGGGAAGAAACATTCACTGCATTGTTGGTAATGAGTAAATTGTGGACATTCACTATGTTTCTGTGCGACGTGAATAAGTGGACACGAAGAATTTTCCGTGCCCGCTTTCTGACCAACGATGCCTTTCTTGCTTTGCTTCCTTCCACCTTCGCGAATCCTTCTAATTCCACCCCTCCGCAATCGTGGCAAAGGCAAAACAGGGCGATGATGTCGGCCGTATCGCGATGCAAGGGATTTTATCTACTGTTGAGCCTTGCTATACTATGTAATTTATCACACGGGGCTTTGCCCAAGCTACCAGGCACTGCCCTCGTTCAACGCTTCATCAAGGGCAGACAAGCAGACCCCCGAGACCATGGCGCTGATATTGCTTCTTCAGAAGAGGACTTTCACCAAGCCACTGCTCCGGTATTGGCAGAGGATATCGCTGAGGCCATAAAGCCACCACGTCGCCGGTAGGACTTGAATAATGGGTTGAAGGCTGTTTTTTTCCCTCATGACCAGAGCAGCGCTCATCAAGGAAAGCTTGTGTTTCAAAGCTTATCTCCTTTTCGCTCCTCCCCCCCCCCCCATCCCTCTCAGAAAACGCGACG
>NW_005802959.1:0-8983 GCF_000240725.1 Microchloropsis gaditana
AAAGGGGGGGGGTTGGGAGAGGACGCATCGCCGGCTGTGATGGACATGGAGGTGTATTTTGTATAACCTGTACGAAGGTATCAGCGTTGGTCTGCAGAGGTTTTGTAGGCCAGCACCGGATAATGCGATGAGAGACTTATTCTTATGGCCCCGGAAATTTGGTCACAGAGGGTTCAGACAAAACAGGGAGAAAAAGCCATACTTATTATGTTGATACGTAAACTTTATGTCCGGGGTGAGCAAGGGTGACTGAATGTGGACGACGGCTCGTGTCGACGAGGATATGATGTAAAGCTACCTGTTTCATGAAGAAAGTAAGGAGCCCCGGCCTCCATGACTACGTCACCATTCTCTGATTCGCATTATTGCCCTAATGTGTACGCGGGAAGCCTTTAAATTCCAGCAAATTTACTTATTCCTGTAATACAGACTTTACTTTGAAATCCAATGCACCGCAAAAGGGAGGCAGATTGTACATTCTACAGTAACACGAGTAACAAAAACCCTTCTAAGATATCTGTGACTCCCCGCCATTTTACGTCATCGATTACAGCTGGGTATAGTTACTGCACTGATATTCCACAACGCTTCGTCTCGGCTATCGGAAGCTAAGCTTGCTTCCCCCGATCATTACTCTCGTTCTTGCTAACATCGAGGCGACGTGTCGCCTCGTTTTTGGGTTTGCACAGGCTTTCATCAATTCTTTCCCCCGGCACCTACATCGCTAACCTTGGTAAACAGACAGTCCACACGTGCACATCAACCACTCGTGCTTCCTATCTTTTTTCAAAGTCATCGTCATGCTTCTATGCGGCCGTGGGTATTTTGAGAACGAGGGCGCCCATATGCTGCCGCGTGCTGTCGTCTCCCTTGGGTGTAAGTTCTGCTTCCAGTAGGGGTGTTATGCCCGTGACACCAGAAAAAGGTGAATCGAGCCAGAGTGCCTCCTGGCCCGAGTAGTTCGCGCCAGCCGGCCAGTACTTGGCCTTGACCGTGCGGAGGATATACTGAAAGGTGGCATTGCCCTCCTTGTATTCGAACGGACCGGAAGTAAATGACATTCCCGGTTGGAGGTGTTTTTTCTCGATCATGAGCCAGTTGGTGATACCTTTGCTGAAGGTGAAAGTCGAGTTAACGGGCACTGCCAAAGAGTTTGTAAGGGTCATAGCGTACACATCACGAGGCGGCAGAAGTAAGGCACGTTTCCTGCGGGAAGAAGGGCAATGTACACATGAATGCGTTGAACTTGATTCATGCAAAGCGGCATAGCACAAAGGAGGAACGAGACAGCTTCCAAAACTCTCTGATTCATAACAAGGACTTATACAGCCATCTATTGCAGTATAACTGACACATGTCTACTTACCGAAGGTGGGGGTGGATACCTTGGGCATCACCGCGGCTGGCCTCTTTTGCAGCATCACTCAACACAGCCCCGGCAATCATCACAGCCATAGCCAACATGTGAAGGCGAAAGCCACCCATGATGAATCTTGGCCGCTTTTTCTTTGTGACTGTCGAAGAAATATCAACGCATTGAGTGGATGGTGTTAGATTGGGAAGAGTACCTAGTGTAGAACAAGACATCGATACGGGCAGCAACTCGCTACATGTTGAACTAGGGGCACACGAGGTGTGTGCCCGCGTGAAAAACAGTTAGGTCGCTGCACGTCTCTTCATGAACAGGTCATAAAGGTTACACACTGGAAGGCTACGTTAGATTTCAAACGCTTCATGTGCGCGCGTAGCCGGCAGGCATGCGGGTTATGCTGCCATGCACGCGGCCCACATTATGACGACATCTGCTTCCTTGCATAAGAACAAGTTCTGGAACCATATCCCGCCATGTCCACCGGCAAAATATTCGCACCACACAACGACTCGTATCATCTTTTCACCGACAATTCCACTGATAGAAACTTCTACTGTAGGCGTCCCGCCCACCCGGCGGGGTGTGCTCCTTCAGATTTGAGCCTCTCCATGAAAATGAGAAAAGGTGTGTCGAACCTCGTCATATCATGTGTGATATTTCAACCCCCCCCCCCCTTCGCCCCTCCGGTGACCGCCGGATTTGTGTTTTTGCAAAGATAAATGATTCTGAGGGTACTTGTCATGGACGCATACATTGTGTTGCACTTTTTTTGATGCGTGTGTCTTATGAGCAGTGTTTTTTGCGATTTCACTGGCAGTGTATAAGATGTGTGCGGTGTATTTTTTGCCGGGTAAATTCCTACCTCGACACACCTTACCATCGCCTCCTTGCAAGGTTTTATTAACACCATTGGAAACGCATAAATAAATTTTCGTAATAATCATAAATAAATAAATTTTGAGACTTTGAATAACTAGTAGTGTGGTCTCTATGGCCGCACCTGCATCACGACCCGCATTCACGCCTTTTTGGTGGCGCTAGCTAGGCACGTTCCATAACCCAACGAGACATCGTCACGTTCCCAAAGAACCAACAAACGTGCCATTAGTAGAACATTTGAATCCATCGACGTTGGTCACATTTTGTGTATAATTTCTATTCGTGTCATTCATGAATGCAGATATTCCTCAAACCTCAACCCATCTTTGCTTGATCTCAATTCGAAAATGTTGCCCGACTATTTGCGGCAATCATTCTCCTTTTGCAGTCTTTAATACCCAAATAAACACACACATTAGGAGGAGGCTTCGTCTTAAGATTCTAACAACAAGCATCGCCATGCCTAAAGCCACGGGCTTTAAGCCACACCCAGCTTTCGATACCAACCTACTCCCTCTCAAAGAATTCGATTACCCGACGAATGCCAGAAAAGGCCACTACCCCTCGAATTATTTATCGTCAATCAAGGACCATCCACAAACTGTGGATGCTCTCTACGATATTGGAGGATATTTCGTAACGAAGATAATTGCAGTCAGCTCTTTTCTTGTGGCGCTTCTTCGTCCTTTGTGGGTGCTGGACACGCCAGAATTAAATTTGAGCGCCTTTGTCGAGCGACCCCGGGAGACAATCTTTCTACGTCGAGCCTTACTTCTCGAAAGTGTCCATTGGATCCACGGCTTAACAATGGCTTATGTGTGCCACCTACGAAGCATCCTGACTAACCATGATGAGCTGCAAATGGTCCAACCAATGCTTGGAGAATATCAAAGCCATCGCATCCATTTGCTGTCATTTCTGCAGGCGTTGAAACCCTCCATTTTCACCCGGGTTTTGCTGATAGTCATCCAAGCCATGATCATGCCCGTGTACTTTCTTGTTTGCCTGGTTTATCCACCACTTGCCCTTTCAATTGCACGATTTGTGGCCGCACACGCGACACATTTTTACTCAGACACCTTGACAGCTTTGGAAAAGGGCGAGATGCCCCGGGTGGCAGCGATGAAGATTCCTCCTGTCGCAGCGTGGTTCTACAATTTGCCAGCAGGTGCACGTTTTCGTGAATTGTTGCTCAACATACGCGCAGACGATGCATTTCATTCGTTTTACAATGAAATATGCCTTGAATGCCAGTGCGATCAGCCTGTGTTGAGGATGGCTAAATATCTTACTTCCGAAGACAGAGGAGGAAAGCAGTGATATCAATTTAATGATGTAAGGACATGTACCTTTCAGGGTCATGGCGGTGGGTAGGAATGGACACGTTTTGACCCGCCCTCGGCGACTTATAGTCCTGCATTAAGAATACAAGTAGAGGTAAGGTGTTGTCAGGTGAGGTCATAAGTGTTACGGTTATTTGCGAATTAATTCGAATGATTTATTGTAAATAAAGACTTAATGGAGGTAATGGTGATTATCATAAAGGCCAGAAGAGCTGATAGCTAGCAGATTTAAATGTGTTTGAGAAGCCTTACGTTTGTACCTGTCTCTGTGTATTTCAGATATTTACTTTCAGACCCGAGCCTTTGTGGTTGGATGACGTCAAATAGAAAGACGTCTTTCCAATTGATTATTTACGGCAAGTCTTTGGGCTGCAACAGAATGTGGTTAGTGATGTTAATATGTTAAAGCAAGATATACAACGAAGTTGATTGATTGTTGTGATGTATGCATGTTTGGTTTTTTGTATGATTACATTAATTTTGATAAAATAGATAGCTCAAAGGTCGTGTCTTCCAACTGCACTCGAAAGGCAGCATCGGGGGAGCAATACCCCAAATTCCTGCAAATAAATCATGCAGCTTTTTAATGTAGATACTCAACGTATGAGCATATTCTGGTCATGTGCATGACAGGAAGGGAATAGGCGTATGTTCCAAGACGTCCGCTTTACCCGCTGGCGGTGAATGCGATAGGGAGGGTGTTTGAAGTAAAGCAGAGGACACGACATGTGGTATCAAGCGCATTTTTAATCGCGTAAGGATGAGTGAAGAAAAGTTTATTGAATTTATATGGCAACATGCGATAACTTGTTGTGTATGAATAGACGCACTCATTATTGTGTATTGCATGTCATCGTGCTTGTCCGAAGCTTTGTATTACGGTCGAAGCTGAACGGACCTCAATCCTGTGTCCTGGTCTTTGACTTCAATCATTTTCAAATCGAGCATTTTCTCCGCATAAACAACAGTCTCCCTCTGCATGTTGCCAGACGAAAAGCCGCTTGACTGAGTCGAGCGTCTCGAAATATGTCCTGCTCCCTCCCACAACGTCTATGGAAACTTGAGCCATGGGGCTATCCTGCTCGGTCGCACTTCGCAGTCACTCATTTGAAATTCCCCGTCGCCTCTGGTAAATATGGCCTCAGCTTATACCACATCGCGTTGACGTATCGCCTCGTTTTCCTTTTGTATTGGTCATTTTGGGTACTCTATTCCGCCTTGGGCGGGGACGGTCCGCCTACAAGCTGGTGGTGTGTCTACGTGACTAACTGGACGGCAGCAGTGATGGGTGGGTACGCCTGGGGTGCATTTCTGGCCATCTTGATCCCTCGCGCATTCTTCTTGGACCGGGCGACTTGGTTTCTTCACGACATTGCCACACCTTTGTCGATTATGGTGTGCCTCATGTACTGGTTGGCGTTTCCCGTTCCGCCCATTTCTGGCATTATTGTGCATCTTCATGGGGTCAACGCCCTTCTCATGGTGATGGACCTGGCTCTTGCGCGATACCCATACCATCTCAAACATTTCCTCCCTGCGTGCGGCTTTATGGCGTGCTACGTCGTTTTCAACGGGGTGTACTGGCGAGCGGCAGGTAACGTGGTGTACACTCCCTTGGATTACACTCACCCCTTCTTGGCGGCAACCGCCCTCGTCGGCACCTTTTTCATTATTTTCCCCATCGTCCACTTGCTGTGTTGGCGGTGGGAACTGGCCTGTTTTGCGTGGAGCGAGCGGAGACGCCGCAACCTCCTGGGGGGGGGGAACCGAAAAAGGCCGCTGCTCAGTTCTTATGCCCGACGGGATCGGGAGTCAAGCCGGGGAGAGGGGAGAGCAGAAGACGGAGTGGAGCAGGGCTTGGAGTCACAGGATGGGGGAGATGCTTGTAATGGGCGGGGAGGGACCAACGGGGGGGGGGACGGGAGGGAAGGAGGGGGAGGCGATAGGTCTGACCGACGCCGTGTTGGCGATGCGGGATGTCTTACTACTGGGAGAGCGAGGGGTAGGGGAGAGGAGGTGGGAAGGTCAGGGTGAAGGCGTGGATAGGGAGGAAGAAGGTAAAGTGGCTGGGTCGATGTAGGAATGCAGCTGTCATCTTTTGTGAGAAAGATGACCCTTGCTCGGTTTAAATATTTGAAATGTGATCGAGCAGTTGGCATGCTGAACGGGCATTATGGCACGACTTTTGTAAACAAAGAAATTGGTGAGTCCGCAAGGAAAGAGGTAAGGCCGAGCGCACTGTTAATGCGGCTGCCCTTCCATATAACAACATGCTCGGACTCAGATGACGCCGATACAACTCCGCGATCGCCTGGACAATCGGCTCACATCCTTTACTTTCACGCCATTCCATGGGGCCTTTCCTGATTCGTTCCATCCTTTCCCTTGTGCTACTCCTCTGTCTCCCTGTCGAATTCTTCCTCCCCCTCCACCTGCAGGGCATAGAGTCCAGGTCGGTACCTCCGCGCCCCTTGCCATTTCGCCGACCACGAGTCCTCCGGATGCACCAACGCCATCATGCCCGTGTAGTGGGGGGAGGTGAACTCGGCTGCCTCCTCTTGGTCTTCGAACTGCATGCAGTTGTCGCATCCACTTTCCACGAACTGCGTAAATTCCTTGATTAACCTGCATTTTCGGCAAGCCCGTAAGCCTTTCGTGGCCTGGGGCAGCTCTGCAAACGCATTCGACGCCTCCTCTTCCTCATTTTCCTCCTCCTCTTCTTCCTCGTCCTCGCTGTCCTCATCCTCCACCTCCTCCCGTCTCCGTACTGGCAAATCCTCCTCCTCCTCGCTACTTTCTTCACTGTCCTCCTCGCTTTCCTCGTCTTCCGCCATCCCGGCTTCCTTAGAGGCTGCTATGCCGCCATTAGCGTTATTGTCTGTCGATCTAGTGCTTTCCTTTCGTTCCTCTCCCGCCCCTTCCTCCTCTTCCTCCTCCTCCTCTTCCTCATCATCGCTGCTCTCACTACTGTTCTCACCCCCTTTGGGTTCGGCGGAAGCGACAGGCTCGGGCTGGGAATCCTCATCGTCTGAGGACGCCGAAGAATACATGTCCAATAAACGCGTGCCTCTGCGGCGGTGTCGGGCTGGCTGCTTCCCTAAATCGAAACAGGAGAGTGGGGATGGGATGATAAGAGGAGGAATGAGGGTCGCCCTTCGAGTAGATATGGTCAATTAAACCTCCACGACTACAGAATTGCTTCACCCCAGGAGATTCAGCACGATTATTTTCCTCCGTAGTGCTGGTGAAAGTGTGTATTGTCATAAATTTTCGTTCGCTGTGGAGCACACCTGGCACATTTTGCCTCCCCCCTTTCCCTTTCCTCGACCTCCCCCTGTCAAGATGCTTCGCTATTTATGCCTCCCCTGCTGCCCATTCAGGCAGCGCATTGAAGCCATTCATTCACCACCAAAGATGTACATCCATGCTATGGAGCAAAGAGTACGCCATACTTAACGGGGCTGGGCACACAAGAATCTAACTCTCGAGTGTTTGCTCTCGTACGTCTCGTTGGAAACCCCTCCAGACGCGCGGGCCATTGGCAAATGATACTAATGTACGTGCCCGCATGCCTTTCCTTATCCTGACACATTCATCCCACAGCCTGCGCCAGGAGGGCAAGGACCAGTAATGGGAGACTCTACATTGGTGCAGGATGTGCACAAAGGCCATCGACCGCGGCAAGCGGGGGCCAAGGTAAAAGATGGAGTATTTCTCGGGGTGGGGAGTGGGGGTTGGGGGGAGGTCAGCGCAGCCATGGAGTTGTAAGTAGCAATGTTATAATTTAATGACGTTGCTTACTCTTCGCATTGCAACACACAGGCAAAAAAGAAAGAGGCGCACCAAAGAAAAAAAAAGGGTTGTCCACGGAGCGGCATAACCCCCGGGCCTTCTCAGTGGCCAATATCAAACGCACCCAACGCAATACACAGCGAAACCTTGACCGAGCACAGCAGTAAGTATGCCAGAGAAAAACACTTCCCACAAACCCTACAAACACTCAAATCTCTTGTTGCCACGGCACAGAAAAGAGCACGTCCCGCTCGTGGATCGCACCGAAGCCTTGCCCCCTCCCTCCCTCGTCGTGGTCATGGGGCCCAAGGGATGTGGAAAGTCGACCCTAATCCGTTCCCTCGTCAAGTACTACACGCGGCAGAACCTCTCCGACGTGCTCGGTGCGTGGGCATGAGCCAAAGAGGAGACAGTTGGCGGGGAGATGGTTCGATGGATCCTGTGGTCACGTTTCAATGCTGACTGCTTTCCCATCCCTCCCCCCCTCCCCCCCCTCCCTTGCCTCCTTCCCTCCCTCGATTTCTCCCTTTTCGCACCCCCCCCCCCTCATCACAGGGCCGATCACAGTAGTTGCAGGAAAAGCTAAGCGGCTCACTTTCTTTGAGTGCCCGGGCGATGATCTGTGCGCCATGCTGGACCTGGCAAAGACAGCTGACCTAGTGCTGCTGATGGTGGATGGCTCCTTTGGCTTCGAAATGGAGACGTTTGAATTTTTAAACATGTTGCAGGTATCTTAGGATGGATAGAGGATGGATTTCTCTGTACACTCCTGCCATTGCATCGACTGGTCACTTGGCTTCCGACAGCCATGCATGGTTCCCTCCCCCCACACACTCCGTCCCTCCCTCCCTCCCTCCCTCCCTCTTTCTCTCCCTCGTCTGTGCGCAGACACACGGGTTCCCCAAAGTGATGGGTGTGATGTCCCACCTGGACGGCTTGAAGAACAACAAGGCGCTGGGCAAGACCAAGAAGCGTCTGAAGCAACGGTTTTGGACAGAGATCTACCAGGTAGTGAGCGAGGGAGCGAGGGATGGAGGGAGGGAGGGAGGGAGTGAGTGAGTGAGTGAGTGAGTGAGTGAGTGAGTTAGGGAGGGAGGGAAAGGGGCCAGCGAGGCTTTTTACAAAAGTGGCTGGGATACATGCGTGTGCACAGAGCAAGAGGTTGCTCAATAAAGCCACACTTTCTTCCATTTCCTTCCTTTTCTCCCTCCTTCCCTCTTTCCTTCCCTCCCTTCCTCGTTCTCTCGCCCCTCCCTGCGCATCAGGGCGCGAAAATGTTTTATTTGTCGGGGGTCATCAACCACAAGTACTTGAAGGGCGAAATCCGAAATATTACCCTCTACATATCCCGCATGGTGGGGGGGAAAGGGAGGGAGGGAGGGAGGGAGGGAGGGAGGAACGTTAGCCGACCGCAACGCCCGCTGTAGAGATCTGGTCAACGAGACCCCGAAGGAAAGAGGAATACACGCGGCAGAGAGGACGCAGGCAGCCACGCATCCACGCGCCATCATCATCTCCCTTCCCCTCCCCCTTCCTCCCAACCCTTCCCAACGACCCTATCCCTTCCAATCATGACGAGTCCGAGATGAACCGATCC